>NC_056743.1:843095981-843323481 GCF_019279795.1 Protopterus annectens
GACCTGTCAATCAAACATGCCAAAAGCACTTTTAAGCACTTTAAACCTGGTCTGCGCTCGTTTGCGCGGAGGTAACGCATGCGCACTGGCAGTTAGCTTGTGGGGCGCGCAAACGGTGTGCGCTGGGATAACTCGTAATTGGCTAGTGACACACATGTTCAGCTAATTGCACACAGTTTCAGCCTGTTTATCCGCTGCTTGGCAACGGGCACGCAGTTTGCAGCTTTTTAAACACTACTCGGCTACGGGCACTCTGTCTCGCGGCAGCTTAGCTATCAGTACATTTCTGACTATTTTTATTCTTATGTTACTTCAAAATATATGCTCTGTTTCATTCCATTTTACAAAAGGGAATACATTTACATTTGTACAATACTGTCTGGGGGCTTTTTAGTGCTTATTTACAAAGATAAAAAAAAGGTTGTTGTAGGGGCTCGAACCCTGCTTGCCTACACATAGGGCGGGTACTCTACCACTAAGCTATTATTTCTTGGCTTACTTTGCATATTTAGTTCTTATATCCTTTTCCTGACTGCTAACTGTGATTGCGCTTAGTAGCACACCAGCACACAGTAGCAAACATTTACGGGGTTTAACAAAAAAAAAAAAGGTTTTCATTTACTTTTATGACATCTCTTCACTTTATACACTGATGGCCAGTCGGGGCATGTGTTGTATAGTGTGTTTATTCACATTTTCATGGCCTTTCGTGGCTGTTTACTTTCAGCCATTATAGTTTTCCGCGGGCGTGTCCACTTGCAGAGCTTAGCCTACAGACACGCCCCCTACTCTCTTACACGGACCGTGTAAGAGTTACTGGTGTGATTCAGCATGCCTCATGCACCTCATGCATATGCATGACATGCTGACATCACACAGTTTAACTGCAGCCTCCGTGTAAGAGTTATAACTCTTACACGGAGGCTTCCTGAATCTGGCCCAATGTATGATTAAGGTAACTAAAGTTTCTTTCTGCTACATGATGAATACATTTTTCACCAGTGTTTATTTTTTTTGGTGTCTATCAAAAAGACAAAAAAAAAAAAAAAAAAAAAAAAGCACAGCAACTTTGCTAGTAATCAGTAGTTCCAAAATACCTGGCTTCAGTCACAAACTTAGCAGTGATGACAAGCAGCAGCAACAGTTATCAAGGTCTTTGTTAAGCTTTTGTAATAGCATATACTAAGCAAATTCTATTCTCTTCCCATAGACTGCTCCAGAAATATTCCAGGATGTGTACTGGTGACCCACTGTTTCCATGCTTCATCTGACATTTTGCTGCAAGCTGGCTGCTTACCAGAAGTGAGGCTCTCCTTTTATCCAGTTCTTATTTTAGTTTCCTAATTTTTCATAAGCAGCTGTTCCATTGGTTGTAGAGAAGCTGATGTGTGATGTTATAGCTACAACAACCTTTTGTTTCATAGGTAAAAACTAGGCTATCTGCCCTTGTGGACCATTTTAAGTCTATTCAATTTCCCTCAAATATCACACACTTATGCTGCATTGGGAACAGAACCCACAACTTTCTGCATTGAAGGTGTGTGAGCTACCTGTTGCTCCACTGACATGAGTAATTTCCACTTCTGCCTCTTATTCATAACTTATGTTGATGGACAATGAGTGCAAGGGTTGTACATTTTCACCATTTATTCTGCAGCATTGCATAAGCTATATATCTTTTGATATGATGGTGTTACAATACATCCAAGACAATGTGACAGTTAGTAACTGATATCTTCAATCAAAGCTTCATCTGTTTAACTTTACACAGTCATGCAGATAAAACCTTTAGTAGTTACCACCAACACCAGTACCATTTTCCAGACTGTGCTGCTATTTACCAAAGTTTATTAGTGCCTTAAGCACTGCAAGGCTGATCAAACAGTAATCTTCAAAAAAAAAACAAACAAAAAAAAAAGTTCAGTTCTCCTAACATTGAGGAGGGCCAAGGATAATTTCTACTACAAACTTTCTGGAAAAGGCTAGTGACTAGTCCAAGGGGCATAATAAGTTGTGAAGAACCACACACAGCTTGATGATAAATCTGTGGAACAGCACAGTTGTCTTTAGGCTTCTCCACACACACACACACACACACACACACACACACACACACACACACACACACACACACACACACACACACACACAGCCTTGTGGGGAAATTAGGAACTAGAAAGCAGAACAAACCCCTAACAACTGCAGAAGTGTGACCTGCACATGGAGACTATATGCTCTCATGCCAAACAGAGGAATCACACAGAGATGGGGCAATGAAAGGAAATTCTGCACTGGAAAAGGGGGAGGCCATACATGGCCTAATATGGGGACAGGGTAAGCACCATTACATGACGGAATGAAAGGATTAGCTAGGTAGTCCACTTCAAGTCCCATGTCAGCTAGAATTAGGGAGATTACTTACCATCTGCCATTTCAAGGCATAAACCCAAGTTAATCAATGTGTTTTTTTCTATTTTAGTGGTGCATCACACCTTATAGAATTGTTTTGTAAACTCTGCATTGGTTGTCATTAGTGCACATGGGTCACGCTACAACTAGCGTTCTTGTTGTAAGTACATCGAAGATTTGTAATGAATATTTATAACACATTTTATTGATGTGGGATCAAATTTAAATTTAATAGTTTGGTTGAATGTGAGGAATCAGGTGACTTTTAAAGGATGTATTTAAATCATGTGGTTGATTTTAAATTGTTTTACGTTTTTCTGAAGAAGTCGGCGTATAGCTGACGAAAAGCCTGAGATTAGAGTTTAAAATAAAAAGTGGAATTTTGGACATTTTTTGTTTTTTTTACTTCACCAGTTTGCTATTGCATTCAGGAACTGTACCTGCTGGTCCGGAACGCATCCATTCTGGTGTTTTAGTTTTGTTTTTTAAGCTTATTTGGTTTGTAGAATTAGGGAGACACAGAAATATGTAAAGTAAAAATAATAAAGACAGCACAAAAATGTCCATTTTTGACAGCAGATAAGGACTGTGTGACCCACTTAACTAGCCGATTATTTATTAACTACATTTGAGACTTAACTATTGAAAAAACAACTATATGAGGCCAGGGCATTGCCATTACTTGTCATAGTGGCCATGAAAGATGAGACCAAACTGAAATAAGTGACCTTCCAGGAAATGCTCAGATATGCCTCTCCTAATCAACTTGAGAGTTACCAGCTGGACAAGAAGACTACAATGACAATGACTGTCAAGGTAAAACCACTGGCATGGGAGAAGGTTGGATAGGCCATGAAGAAAGGCTGTCCAAAGAAATCATGGAAGACCATTCAGCATCTCAGAAGAAGAAGAAGAATAAAGTGAGACCTCAGTAAGGCTGCACAAAGAAAGGCAGAGAAATATTAACTGAAAGATTTTAAAGAAATGGAGAACTCTTTAACCCAGCAGACAGTACCAGTAATGATTGATGAGTTAGAATTAATTATTATAGCTGAAGTCACAGCAGCAGTCAGTAGACATTTTGCAGTTATAAGGTTAAGAATATGGATAATATCTGACCAAAGATGCTGAAAGCACTGTGTAAGTCTATTGCATGGAAAGCAGAGATAGCCCCTCTTACCCGGCAATGAGTGGTAGTCCTCATTTTATGGAAGGGGATGAGACAAGGTGCTCAAACTACAAGATTACATTTTCAGCATCTTAATAAGCATAGCATTGCATTTGCTAATATTAAATTCTAGTTCCTATTTTTCCACCCTTGAACCAACATCCTACAAATTATTAATTAGATGATCAATATGTTTTGCTTCATTGTATATTGTACTCATTTTATAGCTGTCAACAAACTTGGATAACCAACAGCAATTATTTCTTGAAAAGTAGAAAAGAGAAAGTTAAGTAGCACCCCCCCCCCCTCCACTATGAACCATGTTGGCCCTCCCAACTGTAATGTGACTTTGCTTGAATCAGGCTATCTAGAATTCTACTATGTGGGTTAGAGTCAAATGCTCTAGGAAAGTCAAGGTATGCAACAAAGATGGATACAGGCATATTTAATGCTTGACTTACTGGCTAATAAATGTCAACCATCCTTATTAGAGCTTATTTACTGTGTAGAAAATTATGCACATAGCAATGATAAAAGGCACCTTTTAAAGCCTTAACCAATTATGGATTTTTAGGACAGATTTCCTGACACTATGGGTTTAGACACAGTTCATTTACGATGTCTCAGTGTATTTCAACTGGTAATAAAGAGAAAGTACTCTTTCAGTCCTGTTTAACAAGGCTGTTGTAATTCTAGAAAAGTCACCCTTTGTTACCTTGTAAACAGTCATTTGAGACCTGAACACTTTAATAGCTGGAAATGAAAAGGTTGTAGCCATGTGATCAGAATTACCTAATGGTTCAGTAAATGTTATATCTTGTATTATATTGTGATACAGGCATGCAGCATGCTGATCATGCTTCAAAATCTAGGAAAAATAACCTTGTTATATACCGTTCTGATATATGAACCTAGCTATAACAGGCTTGTTTATGTCAATACCTTGTTCTAGCAAGACTCACACTGTCACATGTACTGTAGCCAAGAACAACACTGTAAACCTTTGACAGCTTTGAAGTTTGTAAAATATGTTGTGCTGCCACATGGCAGAGTGAGGTGTCTAATGAATTTTAAAACTATTGGTAACAAAATATGGCTGAGTGAAGTGTCTAACAGCTTTTAAAACTGTTTGTTAAACAGAAGTGCATTTTGCTTTAAACATCTGTCTGTGTGGAAGCATTAACTATGTTAGAGCTTTCAAACTATAAAGAGTTCAAGCTGCTACTCTGTTTTTGTTTTTGTCTTTTTAACTTGTAATACATGGGGTAGATACACTGTTTTATCTTGTCTTTTTAACTAAAACTCCCCATGTATTACAAATAATTATGATCAGGTCACTCACTGATCATAACTTCAGCCTGTAATATGTTCACAAAATAGACGGCAGCATTCAACTCTTGAGATTTGCTCTCAAGGTATAGTTAGTAGAATCCATTGCTCAACAACACAGCAAAGTAGTTGGGATGTCACATCAAAGGTAATAAATTGTTTAAAGTTGTTTATAAGAAGTAAATCAATAAATTCAGTGCAGAATGGTTAGAAGAGGACAGTGTTTCCTAGTTTTTATTTATTTATGTGGATTTGTTTGCCCGGAAAGCCCGACTGGGTTGGAAACCCCTTTTCAGTGGAGATCCATGGAGAAAAATTCCAAAAAAAGTAACAGTAAGTAGTATACAGTAAAACGGATATACATACAAACATACAGCATACGATAGAACACATATAAGATGCATAGGAATAAAAAAAAAAAGATGCTTAGGCATAACAGAATGCTGCACGATGCTTGTTCATAAGGCAAGGAATATAATGGAATATTGTACAACAGTAAGTGATATTAAAATAGCAATTATAAGAGACACAAATCATTATTTAACATGACATATACTCAATGCAAATGGCAGTAAGCATTTCACATCCTGAAGGCATTCACAAGAACATATCATATTGCAGTACAGCATGTACTGGATTGCTGCGACGGGACATTAAGTAAGGAGTATAAGACAGTGAGAGGAAGTTAGAGGTGATAAACTAAGGGTATAGTAAATACGTGTAAAGAGCAAGGTTCCTTGTGAGTACATAGGGAACAGGAAATAAAATGGAGCAGAGGCTGTCAGAGATAGACATTTATTGATGGGGGTACAGGGTAGGTACATTGCTAGATATAGGTGAACATGGAATATGATTTAGTGAGGCTTTGAAGAGGGTGGACTTAGTGGCCTGTTTCATGAAGCTGGGTAGGGAGTTCCATTTTTTTTAAAGAAACATCTTATTGAATTATCACTTATGCCATAGGCAATCATACAATTATGTAAATGAAAACAAACTATACTGACATATTTTCAGTTGCAAACGTTATACATCATATATAATCTTCTATACAATCGTTGCCAGTCGAACATTACATTACTCATTTCATTCCTGCCTTCCTTAAACTTCATTCCTCCTCCAAAACATTAATCTCCATGCATTGTTGCCAACATTTTCATTTTTTCTATGTAATTTGCCCCTGTCCTTTTCTAAAAATCCCACTTCCAGTTCATTTATCTCTGTTACTATATTTACTTTTTCTAGTGTGGTTGGTTTACACTTTGATTTCCACTTTCTAGTAATTGCTTTTCTGGCAGCCACTAGAATTAAGCTCAGCAAGACCTTCCTATGTCTAGGCAATTATGATTCTGTAACACAGCTCAAAAAACTTATTTCCTTAGTTACACCAATTAGCTCACCCAGTATTTCTAAGTAGTCTGCAGGGAATTTTTAAAGTCTGCCAACTCATTATATCCCCACTAACTATGCTCCTAATTACCTCTTTCTTCCCCACTACACTTCCAACGTTTGCAATCTACCTGAAGAAAATTTCTTTAGAGTCTGCTTGGGGTATAAAAATATGTATGCATACATTTCCAAGCAAAGATCTTAAATCTTCTAGATTTTATTGCATATTTTGGGAGTCATACATATATCTTCCCATTGTTTCTTTGTGACTTGCTTATCTATTCTCTCTTCCCAATCCTTTTTAACCTCTTCTGATTGATTCTTATAGTTATTGTGTAATAATTAGTATTTCCTACTAATTATGCCTTTCTAACAGCAGCTTCAATTCTAGATCCTACTGAAAACTCTACCAATGCTGCTTTTTCACTTATGGTCCCCTTATTCCTTTCTTTTCACCTATTCACTGATATTAATCTTTGATAGGGAAGGCAATCTACAGCCTGTAATCCATGAATTCTTGGCATCTTTCGATTCTGTTACCTTTCCCTCTCTAATTATTTGCTCCCAATACATTGGTTCTTTTGTCAGTTTTATTTAATAAATTACAGGCCCCTCTTGCCCATTCTCTGTACCCCTAATTGCAGTCAATCCTATTGGCAGAATCTCCTTTGTCCATTCCCGTGTTGGCTTAGGTCTTACAATAGCTTCTGCTACTTTATGAATATAATATTCTGTATGGTTATTGTTATTCTCCTTAAGGATTTGCAACCAAAATACTAGTCCCTCCTTATTTCTTGAGCTTTCTCCCATTTCATCATCATATCTGTCCATTTTGAATTATAGCTTACTGCTTGTGCAATGTATATAAGCCTTAGCTGTGTAGCTCTGAAATATCCCTTCAAATCAGGTAATCCGAAAATACCTTGTTCTATTTGATCAACTTATCCCATTTGACTCTTGTTTTCTTCCCCTCCCAGATTAAATCCTTCAGCTCTTTATTAATTGCTACCCACAACTTCTCCTTTGGTTGATAAAAATATGCCTGACCTGTGTATAAAACTAAAGGAGTAAAACATTTTCACTGCTTGTATCTTGCTATCCATATCCATAAAATGGATTTTCCAGGTTCTCAGTTTTTTGTATTACCCTTTGTTTAGTCTCTTCCCACATATCCTTAGCTGCCACAACAGAATTCTTTTTCACCCATATTTCTAAGTACTTCATTTTATCATTTCCCCATAAATGTGGGTATTGCTGAACCAATTCAGGAGTGAGTACATAGTTTACAGCTATTGCTTTCGTTTTATCTTCATTAACTTTGTATCCTGAAAAGACGTGAAACTGTTTCAGAATGTTCCACAACAGGGAAATGTCCTTTTCTGGTTTTATCAGATACAAAATAATATCATCTGCAAATAAAGCCAACTTTTCTTGATTATCATAACAAGTATATCCATGAATTTCTGAGTCCCTTGTTTTCTTTGCCAGTGGTTCTAAATATAACACAAATAACACAGTGGAAAGAGGACACCCCCACCTGGTTCTTCTGTTCAAACAGAACTTATCAGAGAGGACCCCCCACTTTAATATTCACCTCCAATCTCTTGTATATCCTCCTAATTAACCTTATTATTTTGTCACGGAATGCAAATCCTTTGCCCTACTCATAAAACACCAGCTTACTCTGTTGAATGATTTCTCTGCATCAAGAACCACCAACAACAGTGGTATTTTCTTACATTCTGCTTCCCCCTGGATCATCATCATTCTATGAATGTTGCCAGATGTTTGCATCCCCTCCACAAAAACCACATTGATCCATATCTATCAATTATGACATCAATTTTTCCATTCCTTTAGCCATTATAGACAAAGGCTTTTTAATCATGGTTTAGAATCAAAATGGGCAGATTTGAAGCTGAATCTGATAAGTAATTTCCATCTTTAGGTATTACAGTCATCACAGCTTTCTTCTAGAATGTTGGTGCTTCTCCTCCTTTAAAAAATACTATTAAGCAAAACCTTCCAGATCTTTATCAAGATCTTCCCTCCTAGCACCTAAACTTCCACAGAAATAGCATATATTCCTGGAAACTTTCCAGTAGATTGGTTATACGTGACCATTTTTATCTCATCTCCTCCTACCCTGTTAATAATTGAGCCTCCTCTACCTCTTACCTGCAAAAGACAGAGGTCAAATATTAATTCAGTTAAATTTGCCATTGTGTAAGCTTTACGATGAAATCTTTTAAAACCTTGTACATAGCATGGTTTTGGAATTATTGATGCAAATATGAACAAGCAATATTTGAAGCCTAGAGGCATCAGTAGGAGTTAACTGCAGGTGCACCTGGAGGCATCACTTGGATGTAATGAGTTAAGCTTCACTGTAGAAGTTTTAGGTGGAATATAAATACACGCCAGCATAATCCTCCTCCCTTGCCAGTAGCCCCCTACTACTACAAATCTGCCATTGTTATCTTTTTTCCTCTTCTACCACTATTGTAGCTCCTCTAGCAATTAATATAAGTACTCCCCTTTTCCTTTGTCCGAGATATTCCACTGAATAACCATCCTGAAATCCTTTCTTTATCAAATTCACATGCTTAGTTCTTTCCAAACGTGTTTCCTGTAGCATAGCTATTTGCAGTCTGCACTTTTTAATATAGTTCACTATTCTTTATTTTTTTGCATATACCTGTGAGACCATTCACATTCAAAGATAATATGGAAAGTGCTGGCATTATGATAAGAAGTTATTATTCCCACCTGTTTTGTATAATAGTATTTTTGTAAATTACTAGTTTCAGCTTTTGTGTTATATGCATACATTAATTTTTGAAAGGTTGATCTTTTATACAGTTTCCCATCATATCCATTTGAACCTATGTCACATCTTACAAGACATTTTGTTTTAATGAAAACTCTCAAAAAAAACCTCACCCTCAGAACACCTCCATGACCTATTAACAGTACAAACACACAAAGCTATGTACGTCTTCAAATAATAAAGTTTAACCCTTCTAATAGAAACAATTGTCCCAGATTGACAGCTACAATCACAGGACTGAAATGGCCTATAATGAAGGTTATCCAGTCTAAGATGCATGGTATAGCCTATGCTTCTACTTACATTAAGTGCTGTTTGTTTTTGTCCTATCTTTATTCCTCTCCCAAATGTAAAAAATACTTGAATGCTTTCAGAAAACATTTTCTTTTAGCCATTGGAAGAAAAAAAATATTGTGTTTTTATTGTCCTTATCAGCTTAACTCCACAGAAACATGAGAACCTGATACACAGTTGCCTTCAGCTATAAGCTTCTAATATTGCACTGTGAAGATTTATTTGCTAAAGGAAAACTTTTCATTGCATTCATTCCTTTATTCACTTACTTCTGCTTAATACTTGTTAGATTAAGCCATGGCCATAATCCAGTCATTCCCCTATGCAAAAGTAAGAAAAAAGCATTTCAGTTTTACTTACATCATGCTCTTTTGTCCAGGCTTTCTTCTCTTTTTACATCACAGTGCCCACATTTCTTAAAACTGAACAAAAGGAATGAAAAAAGAACATCTGTTTACTTTAGTATCCCCATTACACACAAAAAATAACTGAAAAAAGCTTTATTATATAACATGCAGTACAGTATATGTCATGTTTTATGACAAATAATGTTAAGAACAAAAAGAGTTTTACTTACAGTTACCTCTTTTTTCCTCTTTCCCTCTCCTTAATGTTCTTCTAAACATTAATGACATAAAGTAGGGCATATGCTCTGGAGTCCCCTACAAGTTTAACAAAATCAAAAAAGTCCAATATTTCCAGGTTTTCTTGTCCTGCCTTATTTCACAAATGTGATTTATGCTTTGTAATCCCACATTTATTCATTAATTTCTGAGCTGATGGCTTTCTTCCTGTTGATCTCCATCTTCCAACTCCAGACTCTGGTTAATTTCCAATGTACTCAAGGTTTTCTAGTCAACACCTGTGCTTTTTTCTGTCTCAAGCATTTTCCTTTGAAACATTGGAAAAGGTTACACTGGCATATTCTCTCTCTCAGTTTTATTGTCAGAATTACACGAAGTAGAATATCCTTCTCTTTGATAGTTCACTTTTTGTTGGACAAACGTTTGTATTTCCTGCTTAGCATGATGTACATCAATAAATGACTTTGACCCTCCAGGAAAAAAAACATTTCTGAAGATAGCTGGATCCAGCAGCTTGAATCTCACACCTGCTTCACAACATTCCCTGATTGCTGAAATACATGTACTCCTCCTCTGCCTGGTATACAGTGAGTAATCATTTTCCACAATCTACTGTCTCCCACTTGTAGTACTTTGTCCTTCTCCCACAGTTTTGTCAGAACCAACTTTTTCTGCTAGTAGGATTGTATCTTTACTATTAGAGGTCTTTGCTGCTTTCTCATGGCCATGGTTAGAGCATATACACAATGTGGCCTTTAAAACAAAAATGCCTGCTATGGAATTCAAGTCCAGTTGCTTATTTGTGCTTTCATAAAGTTAATAAAGTCTGTTCCTTCCAGTTTCTTTGGTACAGCAGAACTCTAATGCTACCATCTTTGAAACATTTGTTCTTGAGCAGTCTTATACTCAGCCAGCTTTTTCTTCATTTCAGCCTCAGATTATTGTAGTTTTATCAGCTAAGCTGAATAGTTGTTTAAAGCTTCTTCCATTTTTTCTAGTCTTTTGTTATTTGAGTTGATATACTATTTCGTTGTTTAATTTATTTTAATCAACTCTGTGCACATTTGAATTATTTTGCCTCAGGATTACTGAAAGTCATGTCTTGCACCCAAGGTGGAACTTGAACTGCTTTTTGATGAACAGCTGCAGGATTCTTCCCAGACAGATTTTCTTTTAGGTTCTCTAAATTTTTTATTTGCTGGCATCCAGGCAGTGCGCTTATTTGCCAGTAACTGAAATTTACTCCAAAAGACAAATTCACTAGCTATCTTTTTCTGAGTTTCTATTTTTACACTGGGAGAGTTGAAATTAAGCTGGTGTGCAGCCATCTTGGAAGTCCAGCGGTAGGCAGTTCTATTTTTAGCAACACTGCTAGAGGAAAGGAAGCCACCATGGGAGTTTTTGAAGGGGAATGGCAGTGGAGTATAGCATTGAAGAAATTTCTTAAGGGATGGGGAACTGTCTTGAATGTATACATTTTTGTGTGCTTTTTGACCTTATAATAGTTAAGGTAATTTGGGTATTCAAGGGAAATGAGTTTTTATGGCAATGTAATGGTGGATTCTGTTTTTTACACTGGTAGTGCACTTAGCTAATTTATTGTAGCACAGCTCAAATTTTGCAAACTAGGTTAAATGCATATTTGGGAAGATGAGGCAGTATATAACTATATGAGAAGTAAGTAGTTACTGAGCATTTGTGAGCACACTCTGTTACAGAGGATTTTCCCTGTATGGCAGTTCAAGTTTGGGGTTTATTTTCTTGTCTACTGGTTGGACATGGAGGCCAAAAATTGTAGATATTCTTCAAAGATAACTCCTAGGAGTTTTGTGTGGGAAACATGTTCAGTGCTGGTACCTGTGATGATATGGGCTACTGCCAGCATAGCCAGCTGGAGTTCTGTAAAGAATGATATGTCCTTTGAATATCAAACTGATTTATACAAGATGCTTGTGTTACAAATGTATTAGAACTATATGGCATTTGAATATCAAACTGATTTGCACAAATGCTTATGTTACAAATCTATTAGAAGTGTACGACATTTGCATATCAAAATGATTTGTATGGATGCTTATGTTACAAATATATTAGAACTGTATAGCATTTGAAAATAAAAATGTGGTTGTAAAGTTGCTAGTGTTAACAATGTATCAACAGTTGGTCCTGCTGGATAGAGAAAGAATATACAAATATGACTGTATGTATATATGTTAGCAAAGGACACTGGAGAACAAGGGGTTAAACAGCTAGCTTACTTCTTACTTTAAGAAAAATACTGTTAATTGGACCACATGTTGGGCCATGGAAGTGTTTATCTCACAGCTCTAAACAGGATCAGAGACAGTATGTCTGGAATAAGCCTTTGTTCATTAACTCAGTAAAAAGAGTGGAAGCCCCAGGCACTGCCATAAACATTAGCAATACTTTCTTTATTTATTTATTTATTTATTTATTTGCAGTTGGTTTACCAGGATAGTCCATTGGGCTAAAAGAACCCGTTTTAAATGGAGTCCTGGGGAGAAAAGCTCCAATACAGACAAAAAATTAGGTACATACAAAAGCTACAATAATAATTATACAGAGAAGAGATAAAACATTAAAACATTTAGGCTCAAAATTCAAGAAACATTCAAAAAATAATACAATCTGATGAGGAATTATGTCAGGTAAATAAGTTGAAAACAGTAATGAGATATGCATTCAGAGAAGTTGTTCAGGAGGAAACACAAAATTACATTATAAAGTAAATATTCTGAGGGAACATAAGCTTTAATAGGTAGAGTTATGTATCATAAGTGTGAGGGAGGATGGAATATCATAGATCTATGAGGGGAGGGAGCAAGAACAATCCCATTGGGACCTTAGATATATATGAAGAGATTTTTTGAACATGAACTGGTTAGTGGTGGTACGAATGGATGGTGGAAGTGAGTTCCAGAGACGGGCAAGGTTAAAAGATAGTAAGTGTTTGCCTGGGGGATGACATGGTTTGTGTACTTCTAATAGGTTTTGATTGTTAGACCTTAGGACTCTATTTGGTAGGTGCATTTTGAAGGCAGAAGACAGGGAGGGACAAAGAGAAGGGCTGAGAATGAGCTTGTGAGCGAAAGTCAGCTGTATATATATGAGTTGATTTGGTAATTCAAGCCAATTTAATTTTTGAAGAGAAGAACAATGGTGGGTGGTGGACCTGTGGCTGTTGGCGAATTTGGCTATTTTGTTATAGCAAGAGGAAAGCTGTTTTTTTAGGGAGGTCTGAAGATTAGTCAGTAATGGGGCCCCATACAGAAGGGAGGGGATGAGAAAAGAGGAAGCGAGTGTAATTTTGGAGGAGCTTGTAAGGTATTGGTTCTGACGGTAGAGCATACCTAGTTTTTGATGTTTTTTTTTAATATTTAGTAGTAGATGGGAATTGTAACTAAGACGATTGTCAATTTGTACACCTAGTAGCTTAGTTTCAGACACTAGTTCTAGGGGTGAGTTATTTAGGCTGGTAATTGAGAAGGAGTTAGTATTGAAGGAGGTGGATTTGGAAGGGGTGAATACCATAAGTTTTGTTTTGGAGGCATTGAGTGCTAAATGGTTTATTTTCATCCAATGTTCAGTTATTGAAAAGGCTTCCTGAGTAAGTTTTTGGAGCAGTGAGGAGGAGGTGGCAGAGCAGATAATGGTGGAATCATCTGCATATTGGATGATGTTTGCAAATGGGATAGATTTATGAAAGTCATTGACAAATATATTGAAGAGGAGGGGGCCAAGAATAGATCCTTGGGGAACTCCAGTGGGGGTACTAAGGAATGGGGAAGTGGCCTTTTTCCATATTACTGCTTGGTGTCTATTTGATAGATAGCTAGAGAACCAATTTATGGAAGAGGGAGAGAGGTTAAGTTTTGACAGTTTAGTTAAGAGCAGATTGTGTGAGATGGTGTCGAAGGCCTTGGAGAGGTCAAGTAGTAGGGTAGAGACAATGTGGCCAGAATCACGTGCTATGTTAACAGTCTCAAGAAAGGACGAGGGCAGTCATAGTACTGTGATTTGGCCTGAATCCGTGTTGTGTAGGGGTTAGCAGGTTGTTATCTAAGAGATGTGGCAAGAGTTGAAGGTGAATACACTTTTCCAGAAGTTTAGAAATAGGGGACAGAATAGCAATAGGACGAAAGTTATTGACGTTGCAATTGTTGCCTCCTTTATGCAGGGGGATGATGAATGCTTGCTTCCACATTTGGGGCACAGTGCATTCATGGATGGAGCAGTTGATTAGAATGCTAATGGGATAGGCAATAGCATCTGCGGCTATATGTAGGAAATAAGAGGGAATGTTGTCAGGTCACTTTAGATATGCATCTTATCATATCTATGCTAACATCCTGTCTCAAGCTTCAGAGGGGAATAGTGTGAGAACCAAGAGTCAGGTGGCCAGATGAGGTCATTCTGCAAGACATCTTGGAAATTTTAGATATTACAAAGAGAATTCTCTCAGTACTGAGTATTCTGTCTTGGTCCTGACAACAAGAAGGACCATTTACCACATCACGTCTTGATCTATTAAGTAAATAGGGAATAGTAATTCTCCTAGACTCATTCAGGAAAATACAGTGAAGCATAGTTTAGATATTGTTTTTCTTTATTTGTATGAGTCTGTCAGTGTTATTTTCAATATTTCCTGTGATTTGAACTCTGTGGTTTAATGTAAATATATATATTCAGTATTTTCATGTTCTTTTATTATTTATTATTAAATATATTTAAAACTTTTATTGTGGCTGGTCCTTTTAGAAAGTAGTTAACCTTTGAGAGTGCTTATATTTATTTGGTGACATTGTGTGGGCTACTCCTGAAGGCCTAATTGTCTTGGTCAGCTACTACCATTTGTATTAGTATTAATATTACACAGTATAATTGGACACCATTTGTTAAGAGCTTAAGAGTAGCTGAATGTGGAGTGTCTAGTGGCAGTGATAACTACCTTATACTCTGGGCAGAAGGGTGCACAGCAGATAAATCTGTGCCAGCCTTTCCTAGGAGTGTGTGTGCGCATACAGTGTACATGAAAAATGAAATCTTACAGTGTTTGCATGTGTGTCAACTACTTGGAGCAGGGACATGAAGCACTGGTTTTACAGAGAGGGTGCTGGAGGACTTGGCTTGGACACTCAGCTGAGGACTTAACCCTGTAGCTGTGGTAATGGGGAGCCTTATTTGGGGCCCTGGAGGGAGACAGATATAAAGAAATCCAGACCCCGGGCTGACTGCGTTCCCTGTGTGCTCTTAAGGGAAATTGTACTTGGTGCAGAGAGCTGCATCTGGAAATACTGTATCTATTTCTCTGAAAGTGAATGTGCCCCACAGATGTCAGTGGTGAGGATTGAGGATCCTTGATCACTGGCCCAGAGGGGGTCATCACAGTACCTCTATAAGAAAAGAGATTAAAGTTAGATTTTATGCTGATATTGACTTAGTGGTGAACAGCATTAGCTTTTTTTTTCAGATTTAGAACAAGGTTGGACTGTTTTAGCCATGCTTCAATGGGGGTGAAGGAGTATTAGATGATATTCTGAAGCTCAGGGACTTATTTGGCTATGCAGTTAATTATTGAATCAGTAGCATACTGGGTAAGGCTGGGTTAATGCAGGCAAGAGAAAGGTTATTGATTAACATATTGAAAAGTAGAGGGCCATGAATTGAACTTTTAGAGACTCCAATTGATGTGGAAAGAAAGGTGGGTTTGGAATGTTGTCATTTTACACTTTAGGTCATACAGGTGAGGTAGGCAAGTATTAAACCATCCTACTGCTGAGGGATACAGACCAAGGGATGAGAGTTGGCAGAGTAGTTTGGAGTGAGACACTGTATTAAAAGCTTTTAATAAGTTAAAGAACACTGAAAACAGAAGATAATTGTCATGTCTGCTTTTTGTGAATAGTGTTAAGGAAAGACAGAAAAGCAATGTAAGTGCTGTGAGAGGGGCAAAATCTATGTTGGAGAGAGAAGAGGATGCTGTTTAATACTTAGCTTAGTAGTGGAGAGCGAATGCATTTCTTAGACAAAGAAGAGAGTAATGCAATGGGTCTGAAGTCAGAAATTTCAGTACAGGTGCCACTTTTGTGTAGTGGCAGGATATATGATTGTTTTCATGAGGCAGAGAAAAGGGATTCCTGTAAAGATCTGTTTGTAAAGAAAGAGACATGGTAGGCAAAGACGGCAGCAGCAAGTTTGAGTATTTTGTAGGGACACTTTCTGGGGCTAGAGTAGTTGGTTTTAGTTTACTGAGATGCTGTGGAAGGAAAAGATGTTGGGTGAGTTAGGGGAGAATGGTTCCTGAGGGTACTATTAGCAGTGCTGAGAGAAAGACATATTCCAGATGACTGAAGAATAAGCATACTTAGTGTCGGTGTACAAGAACAAAGAGAACATCAGGTAACAAACTCCTGTCACACTGAGTGCAAGTTTTAAAGGAGGTGATTGATAAACAAATACCAGAGTAGTAGAAAGTAAGCTTGGAAATGAACTGTTTGGATTCAGATCAGAATGCAGCACACAACCAGCTCAGTGTTTGCAGTCAGATGGTTGAGAAAAAGTTAGAAATTAAGAAAGAGTCCAACTGGACATACCTAGACATGGATAAAGCATATGACAAGGTCCCAAGAAAGTTGATTTGGCCAGTCTTGCAATGGTTTGAAGTCCCAAAAACATTGATAGAATTAGTGCAGGCTATGTACAAGGACCCAGTGACTCACTCAAGTATGAACAGTGTTCAGTCTCATAGAGGGTTCCCAGCGTGAGTGGGTGTGCATCACGGTTCAACTCTTATCCCACTGCTCTTCATACTGGTAAAGCACTACATTAGCAAACAGGTCAGAGGGGATAGATCAACAAAGCTGCTGCTGCATGTGGTCAATGTGGCTTTACAGGCAGACACTGAACATGAATTTCAACAAAGGATCAGGGATTGGAATGCAAAACTAAAGGGACTTGGAATGAAATTGAGTACAGGTAAGAAAGCTGTAATGGCAGCAAATGGGGAAATCAGAAGAAGTTAAGAATTAACATAGAAAGGAAAATAGTAAAACAAGTTAACATCTTCAAGTATCTGTAAAGGGTTGTTGAGGAGAATGAAAGTCTGAATCTGGAGGTCAAAGCTAGAATCAGTGGGGCTGCAGCCAACTGGCACAGATTATCAGATGTACTTAATGACAAAAAGATGATGAAGAAGCTGAAAAGTTAGGTGTACAAAACAGTGGTGTGACCAGTACTACTGTATGGTACAGAAACCTGGGTACTGAAGGCATAGCAGTGGAGGAAGCTAGAGGTGATGGATATGAAGTGTCTGAGATGGGTGATAGCCTGTGGACTGTGGGACAAAGAAATAAGAGCATCAGAGTAGAAGACCAAGTATTTCCAATTGCAGAGAAGGTCAAAGAGGACAGATTATGGTGGTTTTGGCATATATGTAGAAAAGCAAAAGGCAATCTGGTGGAGAACAAGAAGGCAAGACGAAACAAGGGCATCCAGCAAAGAGATGGATATATTATGTTAAAGAAGACCTGCATCAGTCGGGCATGACTGTTGAAGAAAGTAAGAAAGTGGCAGTGACTTGAGAGAGATGGCAACAGCTGTCATGTTTCCCCAACCCCATGTGGAAAATAGGAAAACTGGGGTTGATGATGATGATGATGACATTGTGGATGTGGGTACAGGCTGGAGAGTAAAGAACTTGGAGCTGTTAGTAGATGGGGATGTGGTTGGTAAGACTGAATTGTAATTATGTTTATCAAGTGTTGCAGCTGTTGAGATGGCTATTAATGATGTAGGCTATGTTAAAGTTAGTTTCAATGGGTAGGGGGATGGATCGAGTGGATTTCCAGGATTCTGGAACCAAGTGATGGTTGACTAGAATGTTTTGGAAGTTTTATAAAGTAAGTCTTGATGACTGGTAAAAATTAATATATATATATATATATAGGATCCCTTCAGAATATTGAAGGCTTCAAACTTCGAATGTCATACGGTTGAGACCATATGATTGAAGTTTTAAAACTTTGAACATTCTGAACAGAGATCTCTATACAGTGGGGAACGGGAAGTTTTCCCTTTTCCTCATTGTAATGCGATCTCGGCATTGGTATACTTAAATAGCAGGGGGTGTGGGGGTGCAGGGGGGCTTGTTTTTTTTTGTACTTATTTCAGAATTTAGAAATTGTTCACACCCCTGTTAAAATATCAGGTTTTTGTGATATAAAAAAATGAGACCACAATAAATAATTTCAAAACTTTTCTCACCATTAATGTGACCTATAACCTGTACAATTCAATTGAAAAACAAAACATCTGTTAGGGGAAAAAATATAAAAAAATAAAAAATGTACAATGAGCTGGTTGCATAAGTGTGCACACCCCTAAACTAATAGTTTGTTTTAGCACCTTTTGATTTAATTACAGCATTCAGTCTTCTTGGGTACACACCTACCTGCCATCAATTAAAGATACTCTGATTAACCCCAAATAAATGTGAGGTAACTTGATAGAAAGATTGTTCAGGAAAGGGTACATGTAGAGAATTTATTTGACTACAACTGGGTTTTTAAATCAATCGAGCACCAAATAAACATTATAAAAATAGGAAACTTAAAACACTTGAGCATGACAGAGTACAATATAACAAAAACTCTGCTTATCCTGAACCACCCAAATCACAAAATTGGTGGTCCCGATATGGTTACAATTTTGGTAATGACGAATTTAATGAAGTCACTTTTTTAGATGAGGAGCAGTTTCCCCCTTTGAGGAGGTCCAAACGGCTCCAGCAGAAATACAACAGGGAAACTGGGGGTCAAGGGATTTATATGGCAAACAGAGGTTGAGAGGGACAGACAGCAATCGGAGAGGGGCTCGGACAGGCGGTTATCAGGGCAGGAGATAATTGATGAAGATGTACATCCTCCATGTCTCATCTTGAGGGATAACGCTGGGGATTTTAATGTTTTCAATTTCTCCTCAATGCCCATTGATGAAACTGTCTGTGATTTATCTAGAGGCATGACTTTTGTGCCAGAGACTGAATGTGATCTAGCTAACACACTAATAGATTTTAAATATTTTGTAAGGAAACTGAATCTTAATGTGTTGTTTAAATCTGTTGATTATGTTAGCAATCCTTTACACATTTCCAGCACATATAACCCTCCATTGCATCCTTCATTACAAATGTTTGAGAAGCTATGTGAAATTGACTTAAGGAATTTGAAAAGAAATGGAAATAGTAATAATTTAAGTTCTGATGAATGTTTACACAATTTGAGATGTAATGCTGGTCTAAGAATCATTAAACCAGATAAAGGGGGAGGGGCTGTGATAATGGACACTATGGATTATAATCAGAGAATGAGAAATGTATTGGTAAGTACAATAGTTGTTCATTAAATGAATTAAATGTAGCATATAGACAAATTCGGAATGAGCTCAATGACTTGTTCACTGAGGGATCTCTCTCTATAATGAACTACATTTTCTATCAGTATTGTACCCAAAAACACCATGTATTTTTGGATTACCAAAAATACATAAATGCTTATACGATCCCCCTATGCGACCTATTGTTGACGGTCGAGGTTCGATAACTTACCCACTAGCAAAATTTTTAGACATTAAATTAAAATCATTGTTAACCATGGAAAATTGCCTATGTAGAGATTCATGGGATTTTTTGGAGAGGGTTAACCAGTTGGAATTTGTCGAGTCGGGTATTTTTATAACTTTAGACATCAATGACCTATATACGATGATACCCCATGATCTGGGTCTGGAGTGGTTTTGTGAGTACCTACATGAGAAAGGGATATCCCAGCTGAAAATTAATGTATATGAACAACTCTTAAGTTTGGTACTCAGAAATAATTTTATATTTTTTAATAAAGAATATTTCCTTCAGACCAAAGGGGTTGCTATGGGCTCACCTTGCGGTGGCCTGTATGCAAACATAGTAATGCTCCAATGGGAGAAGAAATTTTTGGTTGAATCAGTCTGTTATAAGCATTGCAGGTTGTACATCCATTTTTTGGATGACATTTTTGTTTTTTTGGGTTGGTCCTTAGGAGATGATTAGTGACTTTTTGGCCTATATTAATAATTCTACTCAATTTTTAAGATTTACCTATACTTATGGAGAAAGAGAAATTGCATATTTAGATGTGAGACTGGTAAAAAATAGCTCTTTGGGTGTCTTTCAGTCTGAAGTTTTATACAAGACAACATACTCTAACAGCTTCTTGCATTTTAAAAGTGCCCATCCTTATAAATCCCTTATAAATCCTTATAAATCCCTTATAATAATCTTACCTCCCTTCGATCTTCTTCTAAACTCATGACCAAATCTGTAAAGTCCCATAACTTAGCTGGTGACTCTCTGTTCACTAATACTGTAGGAAGGATATGGAATCAGCTACCCACTGATATCACTCTAATCCCCTCCTTACCACTCTTCAAACAAAAAATCAAACTGTACTTCCAAAATCACTGGCTCTGCTCCTGCAGGACTCCTGACTGACCTTCTTCTTTCCCCCTACACTACTAGAATCTTTACACTATACTTATTTACTATACTTATTCCTTCTTCTTATTGCCCTGTTGCTCTCCTCTTATGCTCCTACCCTCTCCTCCTTTTTCTCTCCCCTGTCCTCCTTTCCATCTTCTTACCCTTTTCCTCACTAGACTATTGCTTCTTTCTCTCTTCCTCCTTTGTATTTCTTCTGTAATTCCCTTCTTATCTCCCGTTCTACTTTTTCTCTCCAACGGATTATCGAAAATATGTTGCTAATCTTGACGTTTTGTAATGCTTCTACTGAACAACTATATTTTGTGTGTGTTCCTTAGGTATTTTGTTTTTCGTGTTACTAAATGTATATTCTTTTTGTACTTAATTTATTTTATAATTTGTCTCCTTGTAATTTAGTATCTGTGGAGCTTTTCTCCCCGGGCCTCTACTGAAAATGGACATATATCCAACTAGACTAGCCCGGTTAACAAATGTAAAATAAAAATAAATAAATAAATAAATAAAATAAACAGAAAAAAGCTGTTATAAAAGGGCAGTTTGTAAGAGCTGCCCGCATGATCACCAGTTTCGAAACATTCCTTGGAGAATGTGAATTATTGAAAGAAATGTTTGAGAAAACGGGCTGTCCCACTAGATCAGTAAATGAGTTGCTTACTGAAGTTGTGAACAAAATGGAAAGAGGGCACTTTAAGGCCATTCTGAATCAGGATTTAAGTGAACCCCACTTACGCATGGAGGTACATAATACAAACGGATGTATGGAGGTGGGTGGTGGTGATGGAGTGACTGAAACTGTAGGAGTAACAGATCCTAGATTAACAGTTGTTACGCCCTATAATAGGTCCAGTAATGAGATTGTTGATGTAGAGACTGAGACCGTAGGAGTAACATATTCTAGGTCAGCATTTGTTATGTCCTATAATAGGTCCAGTAACATGATTGCTGATATCTTATATAAGAATTGGGCTATTGTTACATCATGTAATGATATCAGACAGTGGGTAGGTGAAAAACCTAATATTGTATATAGGAGGGGTTGCACCCTTAAGAATATCTATGAATTGGATACTAAGGGACCTATGTTAGATTATATGAATAAATGTGTGTCATGTACAGCATGTACACACCTTTCTAGAGGGACTTTCTTGTGTAATTAATGGGACCACCATTAAATTAAAAAAGAAGGTAAATGTGACGTCCAGGCATACCATCTACAGAACTGATTTAGCTTGTTTTTTAAAAATGAAAGCATTAAACAGATAATATTTTTATATTAATGTTATAGTTGGTTTCTTGATTTTTGTAAGGTTTATTGTTGTTGTGTCTTTCGGCTTTTCCTGGTTAGGGGTCACCACAGCGGAACTCCGGTCTGCTAATGATTGGCAGTAGCTTTTTACGTGCCGACTTGGTTTATTGTATTATATTATATGTTGTATATCTTTGATTTTAAGTGGTGCTCTTATATTTAAATGTGGATTTATAGTTTTTAATATTTATAAGCTTCTTTTGAATAATACATTCTTATTGGTGGTATTGTAATTATGGGGTGGATCTTTTACATTTAAAAAGTGTCCGTTTGACAGTGCTTTTTATCTTGAAAAAGTCTCTTGTTTAGCAGAGACGAAAGTGCTTGATTAATTGCTGCTATTTAGTCTTTATTTTATTTGTGAATAAAGTGCATTTTAATTAACTTATTTGTGTCCGTTCCTGTATCTGCTGCCATGGACTTTGTGTTTAGTTTGCATATTTTATCTGTTGGATGTTTTAAGATCATTCACACTGGAGTGAATAATAACCAAATCATACTCTGAAACCATATTCAGGAGCCTATATAGTAGTCCAGGGGTTGTATACAATGCACAGAGTTATCAAACACAAGAACACTGTTAAAGTGATACAAATTATCATGTCACTGGAATACCTCTGTTTGAGGTCACACAAAGCAGTTAGAGGCTGGGCTAACCCCTGAGCACTCCCTATTTAAATGTCTTTTGATGTGGTGCATTTTGTGTTTTACAAGTATTTGAGGAACATGTCTTCTTTACATTTTCTACAGAGTGCATAAGAGTTTATTGCGTAATTGCAGCTTCTTTACTAGAGGGTCCGGATGGAGAGAGGATACAAATCAGCAAGCAAAGGAGAGTAGTATTGCTGGAACTGAATTCATCCTCAAGTCTTGGTGAGTACCTTCACGAGTTGGATCCTGTTTTTACAAAATCTCACTAAGACAACACTGATATATAGACTGTATTTTATATATCATATATCACGGACAGAAGTAGGTTAAAAATAAAAAAGGCAACTGGGTGCACAAGTTCCAGGGTAAAAGGTGCCTAATCCTGGTAGGAGTACTGCTGACAGTACTGGAAAAAATGACAGTGTAGAATCCTCGAGCCACAGAAACATTCCTACAGTGGGGTTAGGCCAGGTCCAGGGGGTGGATGGCCACCCTGTTGTACAAGGAAATACTAGTCCATAAAAACTGACAGGCCAAAAATGAGCCATTAAGATGACAGAGAGGACTATTGAGGAGTAGACAGAAATTATGTATTGTTAGTATATGCAAGAAGCCCAAAATTTCTGGATAGATTTATAAAAAGATTTAGACAAAAATTAGAAGAAAAAAAATACTTGCACAAGAAAAACTGTCAAAAGCTTCAAATGCAATTACTTAATTAATACAACAGATTTATGAAAAACATTATGTAGACCAAGAAACCATAGGCCATTTGAAAAAAGAAGTGACTGAGAAAGTGAGAAAATATAAACAACAAAACCAACAGATTTTTGAAAGGTATAAAAAAGAAACATGGACATGAGAAAGAAAGAGAGAGGTGATATGGTATAATATCTATGCAAAGGAGAAAGCTAAACTAATCAATACAAAAAAAGCAGTTCCAAAGATATTTGAAGAGAAATACAGGCAAAGGCACCCATATATGGAAAATTTCACAATACAAAAAATAAGAACACAAAAGGGACCTTAGAGTACTAAACACTTGCAACAACTGGAGAGGCCGCAAAAGTACCTCATAAAGAGGATCCTAGGCCTTAAACATTTGTCCTTTATGGACAGACTTAAAAAACTCCAACTATTCTATGTCTCATATCACCTACTTAGAGGCGATTTCTGCTTGACTTACAAAACCATGTCTGACCCAGCTCTGTTAGAAATGCTACATCTAAAGAAATCCCAATCCCTCCACACCACATGCTCTAGAGACCTCAACCTCATTACTGCAATCAACAAAACATGCTGGAAGAACAGGTTCATAACCCAGAGACTGCCCATGCTATGGAACAGACTTCCCATACATGTCAAGCAGAGCACCTCACTGGCCCTCTTCAAGATAAATCTTGGATGAGTGGATGGGAAATTGAAAATTCACCTCAGGGATCACTCCAGTGGCTTTACTCAACACAGGCACTGGGAACTAAGGTTGAGTGGCATGATGCCAGGGTAATCCAATGGGCTAGGCTTGTAAAGGCTCCAGGGCCATTAGCCAAGTACACACATATGAACCTATTAGTAAAGTAGAAGTTAAACAAATAGAAGCTGAAGTTATGGAACAATGAGTCCCCAAAATAAGGAGAAACAGGTGGAGTGGGAGAAATCCGAAGAAGAAATATGGACATGGGAAAGAAGAAGAGATTTAATAGGGTGCAATATTTATGCAAAGGAGAAAGCAAAACAAATCAATTCAAAAAGGGCAGCACCAAAGATATTTGAAAAGAAATACAGGCAAATGCATATGGATATGTACATGTTTACAATACAAAAAATAAGAAAACAAAGGGGGAAGTAGAAAAGAGGATTAGTAATGCAGAAGTTAAAGAAACCGAAACTGAAGTCATGGATTACCTACAAATTGAAGGATTTAGAGTAGAAAATCCAACTCTGGTAACGTCATAGTATGACAGAACAGTGAATCTCCAAATTAAGGAAAAACAGGTGGAATGGGAAGCATCTGATCAGTTGCTACATGAAGATACTCAAGAAACACTGGCAATTCTGATGCAGTCAATGTTGTAGAGTGATAGGCCAGTGAGTTCTCATATGAAAGAGCAATGGAAGAAGCAGGGTGCAGCTGAAGAGAATATGTCACAGGAAGATGTTCTGGAACTTTTTGTAGTATGCCTGGAGGAAATGGAGAAAAAAGAATGTGCCTTCAGTTTAGAACAAAGTGATCTAAGGGAAGAATTGCTTGATTTAATAAAGATGGATAGACATGTTAAGATAAATGAAAGAAATAGATTACAAAAAGTCAATAAAACCCAAAATGTTAGAAGTCTGATAAAACGAATGAATACATTAATCAAGACTATTAGCAGAAATTTATGTAACATAACAGAAGAAAATACGATACATTACTGCGCAGCTAAATTGATAACAGATAAAGTCTTACCACAAAAATACAGGGTAATAAAGGATAGAAAGGGAAGAAATCAAATGCCATCATGGAAGTATCGAACAGAGAAAATTATAAAGCAATTAAAACAAGAAGTATCACTGTTCGAAGAGTATAGAAGAGGGAACAGAGCAACAAAAATACTTAGAGACATGATAAAAGCAATGTGCACTATTAGAACAGACCAAAATCTATTGCACATTATTGCAAATAAATTACTAAAAATATCAGGTCAGGCAGAAAAACTTAGAAGATATGCAGATAAGTATAAAGAAAAAGTACAAAATAAGCAATTCATTGATGAACCAAAATGTTTTATACCGAATTAGGAAACAAAGCAAAAGGAATAGAAACACCACCAAAATAGAAGAAATAGACATATTTTTGAGAAATATCTATGAAGAGCCTATGGAACATAATAAAGATGCTGAATGGATAGAAGAAGTAAAAGAAACATTAAGAAGTTCAAATGTACAGGATATGAAATGGGACGAAATAACAGCAAGAGAAATTGAAACAAAATTAAGAAAAGCCCCATAAATGGAAAACACCAGGCCCAGACGCAGTACCTAACTTCTTGCTAAAAGTATTAACATCTTTACATAAAGATTTAGCCCTGAGTAAGAACTACTTACATTTGCATCTCAAACAGACAACAACCTGGTTAACTACAGGAAAAATGATACTTCTCCTTAAGAATGAACCTGCAAGCTATCCTAAAAACTACAGACCAATAACTTGTTTTCTGACAATGTATAGAACATACACTGGAATTGATGCAACAGAGTTTATAGTAATTTAGAAGAAAACTCAATTATGGTAACAGAACAAAAGTCATATGAAACAAAGGATTATTTGTTGTTAAATAAGGTCATAACAGAGAATTGTAAAAAGGAGAAGAATCTAACTATGGCATGGATAGATTAGAAAAAAGCATTTCACAGCATCCCTCATTCATGGATAAATGAGTGCTTACAGATATATCAGATACACCCTACATTGATCAGTTACATTACAGTGATCATGAAAAAGTGGCAAACCACTTTGCCGCTAAGCCATGATAAAGAGCAAATTATTATCCCAGGGATAAAAATTTAGAGGTGGATATTTCAGAGGGACTCTTTGTCACCACTGATCTTTTGTCTTGCCCTTAACCCATTACGCAGTCTACTTAACAGATCAGGTCAATTTGGCTCCCAGAAAACAACAAAGTGTAATCATATGTTTTATTTTTGTGGATGATTTAAAACTGTATAGTCCATCAGATTAAGAGCTGAAAGCACAACTGCAAGTGGTCAAGACTTTTTCAGATGATACAAGAATGTAATTTGGTCTTGATAAATGAGCAAAAGTAACATTTGTAGCAGGAAAGCTGCAGCACAAAGAAAATAGTCTGGGCAGGAATGTGATATAAAGGAACTTGAGCAGTAGAGGATGTATAAAAATTTGGGAATTGATGAAAGACTGACAATAAAACAAACAAATGCAAACAAAACTCGGTAAGGAATATTTTAGATGACTAAAATTAATACTGAAAATAACCCTGACATCTAGGAACAAAATCCAAGATATAAACTAATTTGCTTTTCCTGTTCTCAATTACAGTATTGGGGTGAGTGACTGGCCCCAAAAGGTACTGGATCAGTTGGACAGGACAACAATAAAAATGCTCATGCTTATCAAATGATATGTACCTGAAAGAGGTATGGGCCTCCTCAAAACTGATTACATGTATAGATCTGCAGTTTTACAACTGAATACATATTTGCTAACCTTATGAGATCCATACATAGTGAAAGTTTTGAAACATGAAGAGAACAAATCTAAGATGACCTCTCTGCTTAGTTTAGCAGAAGCATATCAGTGTCAAGCAGGATTGGAAACCAAAACAGAAGTTGATAAAAATCAGGAAGCAACTGAATGTGCCAAAAAACAAAAGAAAGAATATAACGAAAAGGATCAGACGAGAAGGCAAGAAATGTGGAAAAGGCATAAATATAGTAAGTAAAGAAAACTCCTGGAACAACATCATGTTGATCAGGATCGGACACAGGAATGGATGAGGAGAGGTGAATTTAAAACTAAAAGACGAAAGGTTAATATTGCCGGCATATGATAGTGGACTATGTACACATTGTAAATCCATTGAGCATGTGGGAAAAACAGACAAATGCTGGTTCTGTATAAAAGAACTGGAAGCATTTGAATATCTTGTTGCTGGGTGTGATACACTCATGGTAGAAGGCCTGTACACTGAAAGGCATAATAATGTGGAAAGACTGTTGCATTAGGGATTGTGCAAACATTAATAAATACAAAAGTAGCTGAGAAGCAGTGGAAACATGAGCCACAAAACATTATATAGAATAATGAAGTTCATATCAAGTGGGATCAGCTATTACCAACAGTTCAAAAAATAGATGTGAGAAAAACAGATATAGTAGTCTGTGAAAAGAAGACAAAAGTAGCACTGATCATTGAAACTGCTACACACAGTGATTACAGGGTTTTATGTACAGAGAGACACAAAATCATACAATACCAGGATTTACAGGCAGAAACAAGGACAATGTGAAAGAAGGATACCCAGACAATTCTAATAGTAGAAGGAGCAATGGGTCTCATAAAAAGAATTTACAATCTTATTTAGATATGCAAGCAGTTCACGTAACTCTGTATGAAATGTAGAAGGGTCAGTTCTGGTCATGTTGTGGGTGCTGCAAAAAACACTTTTGGCTAACATGAAAGTCTGAAACAATACTAATTTCATGAACTTTAATCATACTTTGACATAGGAATGGGGTCCATTCCAGTCATGGTATTAGAAACCCAAAAGACATGGAGAAATTAAACTGAGAGATTTTATTACCCAAAAGTAAATTCATTCAAGTGGTACGGTAGAACAGACCTCTTTCTCCCTTACTACCAGTGACTATGGGCATGTCTCAAGTGTCTATTCTCACCCCCTCCTTTTCAACCTGTTTAGAAATAATCTCCATAATGCTACAACTCAAGCCACCCTTATACAGTATGCAGATGACTCCACTGTCATATGTTCTGCCCCAACTCTACCTGAACTGCAGAACTTAACCCAAACATCCTTCAATGTATTGAATCATGGTTGGCAAATAAAACTAAACTCATGCTCTTCCATTCCACTAAATTCAAAACACAATCCACTTACTTCAACGTCACATCCAGTAAAAAGACTTTGATTGAACCAGTAGCATCCACCCATCTTTTCAGTGTTGTTATTGATCAAAAGCTGAAGTTCGACTTACACATTGCCCAGACTGTAAAAAAAGTACACAAGAAAATAGATACCTTATACAGATGCAAAAACTACCTAACCACAAACTCCAGAATAACCACAGCCAGAACTCATCTTCTGTCAACTCTACTATACGCCTCACCCATCCTCACCAACTTCTTCAAATCAGACCTAAGCAAGCTAGATGCCTGCTATAATAAGATAGCTAAATTTGCCACTAGCTGTCCTCCTAGAACCTATCACTGTAAAGCCCTAAGACAACTATCTTGGTTAGAACTACCCCAACAACTCATTCTCACACAACTCTCTACTGCCCACCAAATTTATTATAAACCCGATAAAACACCAGCTCTACAAGGTCTCCTTAATATCCATACAAGTACCCGTCCACTAAGATCTACTAATAAAGCTCTAATTGAAGTAACCAGGAGTAAAAATAGCTTAGGTGACTCTCTATACTCCCACTACATTGCTAAACTGTGGAATGCCTTACCACTTGAAACTAGAACTATAAATAGCTTAAAAATTTTCAAGCATCACATTAAAGCCCACCTTACCAATTCCTGGACTTGTACATGTACTGGGCATGGGTACCCAAACCATGGAACTAGCTGATTTTAAAATTTTAATTGCATATGTAATGAGCATTGAATTTAAATCATATGACTACCTTATGTTTTTTTTTTCCTTCTCACTGTTAATATCTATCAGATTTTAAGTCTTCAGTTTGCTATGCTACCTGTATATAAGACTAAGTATTGTAATTGCACTCTTATTGCATACAATGTCACTGCCTGCTACTACTGTAAGAACTGTCTTCTAGAAGCATTATTACACAAGATTATTGGTCTTGTCTCCCACTTGACCAGTTTATTCTGTTCTAGTCCTTTTACCATTATGAATGTCTGCTACTATTTATTTCTTTATTATATTATACAATTTTTCCTTCTACTAACAAAATAGTTTAACAACGGAGCTTTTCTCCCCGGGCCTCCACTGAAAAAGGGTTTTGAGCCCAGTTGGACTCTCCCAGTAAACAAATGTAAAATAAAATAAATAAAAAATAAAATTTCAACATTATGTTTCATTACATTTGTTTCCCGCAGTAATACTAGTTCTTGACCCTAAGTTACAGAAAACACAGAACTAACATAAATATGACTTTTTTGTGAGGAAAGCATGTCCAGTGTAGATTTGGTACTTTTGTTAATGATTTTCCTAAATAAAGGATCATCAAGATTAAATAATTTTATTTAAAGGCTAGTATCTGCAGAATTAAAAATAGTAATGTCAGGATTCACATAATCAGAAACTTTAGAAGGTCACTGTACCTATTTTCCTCAAAATAATTTCATAAATTTCTGACTTTTATTTCTTTTCTTACTACACATAATTGTGTCTCCTGATATGAAATATAATTACATTAACTAAAAACTGACAATTCTTGGTTGAGAAAGGCACCTTTAGAAATTGAAAGCCTGTTTCATTTAAAGTGTTTAAAAATAGCTCACTCAGCTTGCAAGGATAGTTAAAATACTAGCATGAGTCTGTCCATTATAATTGTAAAAACAACAACCTAATCAGCCTAATAGATAGCCTGAAAGATATATATTTCTGTTTAAGAAATTACTGAATACATTAATAACATGAATGGGTCTATATCATATCACCGAAGAGGCGTTGCAGAGAACGCCTCTTCACTGATACACACAGTGAACGCACAAAACCGCGAATGCTGACATCAGCGATTTCTTTCCCTGGGAAAGAAATCGCTTGCCTCAAAACATAAGCACATCATTACAAACATAAACTGGGGGGGGTGCTTTGCCACCCACACCCCCCAATGTGGGGGGCTTTGCCCCCCCCCCACACCCCCTAACTAAATATACCAACTCAGAGATCACACTACAGTGGGGAAAACAGCAAACAGTGATGGCCAAGCAATTTCTTTCCTAGGGAAAGAAATTGCTGATGTCAGCATTCACGGTTTTGTGTGTTCACTGTGTATGTGTCAATGAAGAGGCACTCGCTGCAATGCCTCTTCGAGCATTTGATATAGACCCACATGAATTGAGGGTCACGTATGTTTAAAATAACTGATTCACTGGCAAGACATGTTACAAAACAATACAGGACAATGTGTGAAGCATGTCCTATTAACAAGGTTATATTTCATAAAATGTTCAAATTAAGGCTACCTAATTATAATTGTAATCAGTCTCAGGAGGTTTGCTTAGTGGGGAATTGTTTTGCAAATGTAAAAAAGTAACAGTTACAAGAAAAAGTAATATCTTACCTTGCATATTTCAGTCAAAGAACCAGTTTACTCCAAAATGTATCTGCTTCTCCTTTCTTCTTGCCCTATTTGCAAGATAACACACACAAACAAGCAAAATATGTAAAGAGGCATCCTTGCATCGTCTTGTTCTTGCACAGTGCTGCTTATGAGCTGCCTTGTTTTCAACAACCTAATGAGAAGTGAAGGTTCCCTGTAAGGGCCATGACGTCAAGACAAACTGTAGGAAAACAGTAACTCCACCTAGAAGTTATTGCTTAAATAAAGATGATGATGAAAATAAAAATAAAGTAGCTGTCCAAGCAGACTAATGGACTCTACACTCACTTCACTCTTAAGACATGGCAACAACAAAAAATATTCTACTGCTCATGCTGGCTTTACTGAAAAATAGTCCATTTTCAGGTCTGAGATCAGCTCACCTTCCCTTTTCAGAAAACCTGATTCAAGATTATGCTTTCCTGGGCTGTGTTCAGTAGTAGACCTCTGTAGTCTGCACATTGTAAGTATGATCCTACACTCAAGTGTAGCTGTAGTTAACATGTTCCATTTTATAGCAGAAATAACACTGAGGTAAGGCTCCAGGCTTTAAAAGATTTATTATCCAAGAAACACAGAACACAAGCGCTTTCACCAAATAGACTTCTTCAGGTGTACTGAATTAAAATACTAACATCTCTTTTTATACTAATTGTCATGTGATTCTCCAAAACATTTTTAAAGGCATATTGTGGTAAAATGCTTCATACATAAAAAATAAAATAAAATCATATAAACATAAGTAAAAACACATAAAAGCACATATAAAAACTTATATCAACATATATAAACATTCAAAGAGACCAATTCATCTACGTAAGGGTTTATTTTTTAAAACTGGTCTTAAAGGAATGTTTTCATTTAAACCATTTCCTGTAGTTGCCCTAAGTCTGATTATCCATCTTGCTTCTAAACTTTCAGTTTGTATCTTAACATCCCCGCCTCATATACTTTCAGATATTCTACCTACAGCCCTAAAAGAAAATGTATGTTGCATACTAGTATCACTTATGTGTCTAGCAAGGGCATTAAAAGAACTGCCTTTCCTTATATGATATAAGTGTTCCCTAATTCTATCTTTAAACGTTCTATCACTTTTACCTACATAGAACTTTCTGCAAATTTTATATATTGCAAGGTAGACTATATGTTGGGAATCACATCTGGCATTAACATTAAAGTTATAAATCTCATGAGTGTCAGGATGCTGAAAGGATATACATGTATCTGTGGAACTACAAAAATTACATTTGCCACAAGGTCTACTGCCTCTAGTGGTACTCAATGTAACATTTTCCTTTGGATAACATAGCTGTCTACGTAGAGACTTTTGCTTCTTAAAAGTAAACTGTGGTCTTGCTCCTATATGCTTACTGATTTGTACATCTGAAGTTAAGATGTTCCAGTTTCTGTTGATAATGTTAGTATAACACTTTATGTCCCTAGAATAACAAAAACATAGTCTCAAGGGTTGGGGATTTGGTGCAAATCCAATACTCTTATTAATGGCCATGGGTTTAGAAAAGTAAGGCTTAGCTTTACTTTGCCACAATTTCATTACATTCTGTAGCCCATGATTAATAAGGTTAGGTCATAGCCTCTTTCTTTTAACTCATCTTGTGTTTTACTAAGCTGTAGGTTGAAATCAGTAGCATTAGCATTTAATCTAGATGCTCTAAAAAATTGATTTTGTGCTACATTCTTGAAAATGAACTGAGGGTGCATGCTGTCTCTACTAAGTAGGTTCTTAACACAGCATTCCTTCCTATATAGCTTAACATTAAAATTACCATTCAAGTCCTGTAGCACAGTGACATCCAAAAAATTAATTTCTCTAAAGGAATAATTCATTGTGAACTTCAAAAGGCTTGTAGTGGTGTTGATATATTTAACAAAGATTTCAAGCTCATCCACTGTACCTGCCCAAACTAGAAAAAGGTCATCCACAAATCTACAAAAAAATCTTATCTTGTCTTTAAAGATGACATTCTCCAGTATCACTTGCTCCCATTCTAGCATCACAACATTAGCGTAGCTGTTGGCGCAAGATGACCCCATGGCAACACCTTGATGTTGCCAAATATATTTATCTTGAAAGATAAAGACATTATTTTCCAATACCAACCTTAATAACAGTCATACAGATTCTACAAAATTACTATCATATTTACCACTATCAACCAATAGTTTAGTAACACTGTTAATACCATAGTCATTCGGTATGACCCTGAATAAAGAAATTACATCAAGTGTTACTGACAACAAATGAGTTTTTCTATCTTGTACTCTGTCATGAACAAATGTGTACAGATCTTTAATAAACTGTTCAGTGTCTTTTAGTATATGGTTGGTTTCATTAATCAAAGGTCTAAGTGTTTTTTCTAAAAAAATGGAGACTGATTCAGTGCACCAATTTCTGCCAGCTACTATTGGTCTCATGGGAGGGTCTATCAAGCTTTTATGTATTTTGGGTAGACCTTGGATAATGGGTGTAGTGGGGCTAGAAATCAAAAAATAGTTGTAAAGATTAACATCTATCAAATTTGCTGTAAGCATATCTTTCAACTGTTTATGTACACTGTCTATCATTCTATGGACATATGCTTTACTTATAGCTTTGTAAAAAGCATCATCACTCAACATTAGAGACATTTTCCTAACATAATCATCCTTATCTAAAATAACAATAGGCCCTCCTTTATCAGCAGGGCATATCATGATCATAGAATTAGTCTGTAACCTCCTTAATGCTAAGCGTTCATCCCTATTTAAATTATGCCACTTCTTTACATCATTCTTCGTATTCAATTCATAAAAAACGTTATATGCATCATTGATGCATAATTTTTCAAAGGCAGATATTAATGGATTCAGTTGGGGCATATAAGCACAGGGTTTCCTAAAAACATTAACATTGCTATTGACATTACTATCATATAAAACTTTCAACATCAAATTCCTAATGAAAAGTTTAATATCAAGCACAATGTCAGCAATATGGGAATCCATTGTTGGAATGATCAAAGCCTTGTCTGCAAGGCTATGGAGAGGATCATAATGGAACTCATAAATAAAGACATTGGGGACCTACAGACACTGGATCCTACCCAATTTGGCTTTGTCAAGGGCAGATCCTGCCTCTTGAACTTGGTCGACTTTTTTGAAACAGTCACTAAGGCCATTGATGAGGGTAAGGCAGTTCACACAGCCTACCTTGACCTAGCAAAAGCGTTCAACACAATACCCCACTCGGGCATCATAGAAAAGCTCACCAGCTTAGATGTAAACCCATATGTCACAAGATAGGTTGCAAACTGGCTCAAGGACAGAACCCACAGGGTTAGAGTTGTTGGTGCCATGTCAGACTCTAAGCCGGTCACGAGCGGTGTCCCACAGGGCTCAGTCCAGGGCCCCCTCTTGTTCGGCATTTATTTTTCTGAAGTGCAGGCAAACATAGGGGGATTGTGGCTGACAAAATTTGCAGATGACTGCAAACTGGGCACCATAATTGACACTCCATCAGACACAGACATCCTCCAGAGAGGTCTCATAGAAATAGATAACTGGTGCCAGAGCCATGGCCTTAAGCTAAATGCCAAAAAATGTATAGTCATACCCTTTGGGAAAAACAAGGTAACCCCTAATTACCACATAGGTGGTAATCCATTAAACACGGAAGAAATTATCAGGGGACCTGGGGACCCAAGTTGACAGTAACCTCTCTTTTGACACTCACATTGCCAAAGTGGTTAGGAAGACCTTCTACATTGCCCACCTGATCATGAAGGGATTCACATCCAGATCAGGAGAGGTCATTGTACCCCTGTACTCTTCACTTATCAGACCAATGATTGAGTACAATGCCCCATTCGGAATGTACCTTACCCGACACCTGCAGCAGTTGGAAAGACCCCAAAAGTTCCTCACCAAAAGGATAAAGGGGCTCAAACATATGTCATACGCTGCCCGACTGAAGAAACTCCAGCTCTATTCAGTCGCATACCGTCTGCTCAGAGGTGATCTGTGCCTGACATACAAGGCCATGTCCAACCCGAATTAATGGACATGCTCCACCTCAAAAATCCAAATCCACCAGAGCCACGAGCAAGAGACTTAAACCTCAACACGGATATAAATAGGACGTGCTGGAGGGACAGATTCATCACCCAGAGACTTCCTACACTATGGAACAGAATCTCAGTCCATGTGAGGCAGAGCCCCTCACTGACTCTGTTCAAGAGAAATCTTGACGAGTGGATGGGAGATCGTAGGTTTACCCCGGGAATCATCTCTGTGTCACTGCTGGACAGAGGCACAGCAAACTAATGGGTATAGTATTCTCATCCTAAGGGGTGGTGAAAGCCACACACACTCTGGCTAGGCTTATAAATGCCCTAGGGCAGATAGCCTAGTATGAACCTATGAACCTATGAACATATAAGAAGTCCTTTATTCAAAACACTATATTCAGCTTTGGAAAGTTTGTGTTTAGACAAATTAATAACTAGTTTTTCATGTTGAGGAAAGCTTTCTTTATATTGTATGGACTCACCAAACTGTCCGTTTGTTTCCGCTTGTTCCTCATGGTGCTTCTCCCTCTTGGCTCTACCTGGTCTGTCCACCCCCTGCCTCAACTCGCAGACCTGCTCCTTGATAGTAAGGGACTTTATATGTGCTTTTATGTGTTTTTACTTATGTTGATAAGATTTTATTTTATTTTTTATGTATGAAGCATTTTATCACAATATGCCTTTAAAAATGTTTTGGAGAATCACATGACAATTAGTATAAAAAGAGATGTTAGTATTTTAATTCAGTACACCTGAAGAAGCCTATTTGGTGAAAGCACTTGTGTTCTGTGTTTCTTGGATAATAAATCTTTTAAAGCCTGGAGCCTTACCTCAATGTTATTTCTGCTGTTTCTATAAGTTTCACTTTTTGAGGTACCTGGTCACAGTTGGAATCAGTTTATTTTTTATTCATATGTTCCATTTTATGGCTTGCTTATTAGGGCCGCCATTAGCAGCTATGTGCAGAATAGCCTAGAAATTCCATTTTTCGGTTTGACCTGAATTATCTGCTCTCATCTTGGTTTCTTATATATTATATGGCTTTTATTCCTTCCCTCATATAGATGGTTACATTTCCTATTTTATTGACTTTATCTGATCTGCCCCCCTATACATTGTTTACCTTTTTCTGTTTGCATCCCAGTCATAGTTCTCCATGTACCATGGTCTGTTGCTGCCATGTCAAAAAATTGATTTTCAAGTCACTAGCTTGTGTAATTTTTTTGCTTAGATTGTGGGTGCTGATACTCACCATTTTTATTGACTTGCCCATTTTTACCTTATGCATATACATATTCTAATTGCTTTTTTCTCATTAACAGCGTCTCTTCTGTAGTTGTTTAGACTATTGACTTACCATTGCAGGGTTTAGACTATCATGATGCCTTACTGTGCATCTCTCCTTGACTAGTTTAAATGTCGGCTAATGAAAGTTTTACATCCATCACTTAGGATTCTGATTTCTCTCCCAGACAGTTACAGTTCATCACATTAATATAAGCTTACATCTCTCCAAGTAGTTCATCAGCTCCCAATAAAGCAAACCTTTTGATCTTTTAATCAAATGGTGAACCATTTGTTGAATCCCATGATGCATTGTACTCTATCATTAACCATAGCATGATGAGACAATCTTCTGAGAATAAAAAAAAATAATAATAAAAAACGAATGGCTGAAATCACAAATTGGCTTTATTACTTAAAACTCCAACTAGTAAGCGCTTTCATTCCCTTCATGGAACTTCTTCAGACCAAGTTGTATAATGAACACACTTATTTAAATACTTAACAACAATAACATGTGACCCAAAGCACTTAATGCCTTAACCCTTTTCTTCTAAGATCAAATTTAAAGTTTTCCCTATCATTTAAACCAGGGTATACACATGTATTCAGCCTGATTTGCCAGCAATATTCTGTCCAGTCCAGTTCATCTTCTGCATCAAACCTATGATCAAAACCATTAACCATCAATTATTACAAATTTGAAGCATGCCTTATTTTTTTCTAGCAAATGCTTTTGCTTGACATGTTTTGCCAAGGCATTGCTTACATCAATCTTGTCTACTGCTCTTATATGTTCATTCACTTGAATGTAGAATTCTTTAATGTTTTTTCCTATATAGAATGCTGGACATAGTTCACACAGAGGCATGTATACCACATATTTGGACCTGCAATTATACAAATTATTCAACTTAATTTCAAAATGTCTTGCTGTCACTATAAAATGTTTAACTTCTTTCATATATTGACATAACTTTCAACTGTTACATCTTTTCATCCCCACTTCCAGCACATCAGGCATACTTGAGCATAAATTCCTTTTCTTAAAAAAGTCTTTTAAATTCTTTCCTCTTTTAGAGACAAAGACAGGGTCTCTCCATAACATTTTTAATTTCTTGAAAATTCATTAAGAATCTCCAATTATTTTTGATTATTCCTTTGAATTTATTCCTTTGATTTTACTTTCAAATGCTGAATTGTCTAAAACACATGCCAGGGAAAAATCCTTTTCATTTTCTTTTGACTTGCTATTTACATTTGCTACCTTATGTTCCCTTAAATTTTTTACTTCCATCCAAGAATTGATAATAATGTCCTTGGGGTTCCCTCTTTCTTGAAATTTTCTTTTAAGTTCTTCACATTCTTTTTCAAAAAATACTGCCTCATCTGTTAACCTGCTTATTCTAGTGAATTGCCCCTTCACTATTTTTTTTTCAGGATAAACCTATGCACAATATTGTAGTGGAGATAGCTGTTACTTTGCACTTCCTTTTTATAAATCTTAACTTTTAAAGCAATGCTAGATCTATACACATTCAGATCCCAAAAAAATAATGTTGTTCTTCCTATAATTAAATGTCAACCGAAGGTAACTCATGGATTCATTCACATGTTTAATAAAATCTAAGAGTTCTTTTTCGGAATGCTCCCAAATAAAAAAAAAAATCATCAATAAAACGTCTGTACATGATGATATGTTTTGCAAAAACTGATTCTAAAATAACTTCTTTTTCCCAGTTCATCAGGACTATATTTGCATAGCTGGGGCCCATAGCCGGCCCCATAACTTCACCATTTTTCTGTCTGAATATTTCATTATACTCAAAAAAATTATAAGCTAAAATAACATCCAACATTTCTGTGAACAATCTCACTTGTCTAGTGTTAAATAATCCTGAAGGACGAAGCTCCTTATTCACCATTTCTAACCCTTCTACATTTGGTATGACTGTATAGAATAAAGCAATATCTGCTGTAACCTACCACATGGAATCATCTATTTTCACATTCTTCACTAAAATTTTAAATTCAAAGGAATTATTAATATAAGATTTACTTTGTATGACTAACTTCTGTAAATATTTATCTAAGAAGATGGTTAGAGGTTCCATCTTACTGCCTTGACTGGCTACTATTGGCCTGAAATCAGGGCAATTCAAGTTTTTATGGATTTTAGGAAGTCCAAAAAAACTTTCTAGTTTAGGGTTTTCTACTCTAAAAAAAATCCACTGTTTCTTTGTCAATCAAATTATCTAAAAAACATTCTTCTGTACAAGCATCAACAACTCCATATGCTTTTTTAACAGATGATCATGTTGTTATTTGGTATAACGTGTCATCATTTAGGATCAAGATAATTTTTTCTACATAAAATGTTGTCTTAAGCACCACAACTGCATTGCCTTTATCTGCTTTCATACTATACAGCTTAGTATAATTTTCTAACTCAAACAATGCATTTTTTTCTTATCCCACAATGAACTGATGCAATTACCTCAGATCTTGTTTGCTGCATGTAACAGTACATACATATATATATATATATATATATATATATATATATATATATATATATATAAATATATATATACCCTTTTATTTATTACTATCAAGAACACTTCCCAAAGGGGAAGAGGAAATATTGAATAACCAGGATGGTACTAGCCTCTAAGTCAACAGTCAGCCAGGAGGGGGAAGGAGGGAGGGACATGAAAATAAAGGCGAGATAAACAACTCACATGGAACGTTATGGTAAGTACATAACTTCTTTATGTGAAGTTGTTAAATCTCGCCGTTTATTCTCACTGATGGGTAGCGTCCCTAAGCACCCTCAATCTTGGGTGGCTCATGGAAGTATGTTCTTAAGTACCGTGGAACCAAAGGGAGACCTGTCCCTTGAAGCCTTATCTACTTTGTAATGCGTGATAAAGGTATGAGGCTTAGACCAAGTGGCTGCAGCGAAAATATTGTCAAGGGGCAATTCAGCTTGAAAAGCAGAAGGCGTAGAGATGGCTCTGGTAGAATGAGCCTTAGGTTTGTGTGTTAATGGCATGCTCGCATTCTCATAAACAAAGGATATACAATTGGATAACCATTTAGATAAGGCTGTTTTAGCCACTGGATTGCCTTTTCTGGCTTCTGAGAAGGATACAAAAAGTTGATCTGATTTTTTAATATCCTTAGTTCTGTCAAGATAAAATCTGAGCTGTCTGTGTACATCAAGTTTGTGCAGCATGTATTCTAATTTGCTAGAGTGGTTGGGAAAAAAGACTGGCAGCTCAATGACCTGATTGAAATTTGATTCAGAACAGACTTTAGGTAAAAATGAGGGGTTTGTTCTGAGAGATACGCTATCAGCATGGAAAATCATGTAAGGTGGTCTGATAGATAATGCTTGAAGTTCTGACACTCTGCGGGCAGAAGTAATGGCCACAAGAAAAATAGTTTTCCAGGATAAATATTTGAGATCACAAGAAGATGCTGGTTCTAAGGGGGGAAGAATAATTTGACACAGCATAAAGTTTAAATTCCAGGGAGAAAAGGGCATTTTGATAGGGGGTCTCATGTGAAGAACGCCTTTAAGAAAAGTCTTAGATAATTTATGGCCCATAACATTTGAGCCACCAAACCCAAAGTAAAAATTTGAGATGGCAGCTAACTGGACTCGAACTGTAGCAGCTGCTGCCCCTTCCTTAAAAATCTTTGTCAAGAATTCTAAAATAGATGAAAGCAGAGCTCGGAAAGGGTCAATTTTTTTCATGTTGGCCCAAATTGAGAACCTTTTCCATTTACTGCCATATAATTTCCTGGTAGATGGCTTGTGAGAAGACAAGAGAATTTGTCTTGTATCTTCTGAAATTGAATGAAGCCTGGCAATTAGGGGAAGTGGATTAGCCAAGCAGTCAGTTTTAGGGACTGCAGTGAAGGATGGAGGTCCCATGACGGGTGCGTCAGAAGGTCCAGAACTGGGTCCAGGATCCATGGATCTTCCAACAGATGATGATGGAGAAACGGGAACCAAATCTGTTGAGGCCAGTAGGGGGCTATGAGAATAACAGTCCTTCCCAGCGATTTTGCTTTCTGTAAAAATCTGGGTATCAATGGGAAGGGTAGAAATGCATAAAGGAGATCCAGGGGCCAATCATGTAAAAGTGCATCTCTCGGGGGATGACCGGGAGGTGGTATTAGGGAAAAGTAGCTTCTGCATTTTGAACTGATGTGGCTGGCAAAGAGGTCGCAGCAAAGCTGGCCCCATTTGCGGAAAATCAACTCCGCAACCTGTTGTTTGAGAGACCACTCGTGAGGGAGTAATATCGCCCTGCTTAGCTTGTCCGCTATCACGTTGGATTTCCCCAGGATGTGCATTGCTAACAGAAAATGCTGGGATGACACAGCCCATTGCCGGACCCTGAGGGCTTCTCGACAAAGGGGGTAAGACTTGGTTCCGCCTTGCTTGTTCAAGTACCAGACTACTGACATGTTGTCCGTCTGAATTGCAATTGTCCCTAGAGGGAGAGAGTCCTGAAAGTACTACAATGCCAGAAGTACTGTTCTCAATTCTAGAATATTGATGTGCAGATGTGATTCTTGATCTGTCCATGTGCCTTGGGCAGTCTTCCCCTGAAAATGCCCCCCCCCATCCTATCAGGGAAGCGTCCGTGGTACCCCCCCACACCCTATCAGGGAAGCGTCTGTGGTCACAGTGGCTACTGGGGGGAGAACAAAGGGTCTTCTGACTGTGACATGAAGAGACGTCAACCACCACCGAGGGTCTCTCTTGCAAGAATCCGTGATGAGAATCATGTGGTGCATCGGTAGTTTCTGGTATGACCACTGAGCAAAGAGGAGCCATTGAAGAATTCACATATCCTTGCGAGTGGTATAGCCAATATTGCTGCCGCCATCAAACCTAGCACCTTCAAGACCTCTGCTGCTGTAGCTTTGTTCTTTGACACTAGTGAGCTGACATGTTGGCGGAGACATGAGACTCTTTCGATAGGAAGACGTAGAGTGGTAGCTGAGGTATCCAACTCTGCTCCTATAAAAACGGTATGCTGCAATGGCGATAAGGCAGATTTTTTGAAGTTGATTGTAATGCCTAATTGATGGCAGAGTGTCCGAGTGTATTGTGTTGCCTGAGTCAATTGATGCCTGGTGGTAGCGGTGAGGAGCCAATCGTCTGGGTATGGAAACACCTGGAATCCTAGACATTTCAGGTGTGCCGTGACCACTGCCATGCATTTGGTGAACACTCTGGGGGCTGTAGTGAGACCAAAGGGCAGGGTTTGAAACTGGTAATGATTGGCTCCCAGCCAGAAATGCAGATGATCTCTGGAGCGTCTGTTCATCTTTATGTGATAGTATGTGTCCTTGAGATCTATGGAGCACATCCAATCGCCTTTCCCTAGGAAGGGAAGAATGGACTGAAGCGTGACCATTCGGAACTTCTCTTTCTTTATGAACTGGTTGAGTCTGCTGAGGTCCAAGATAGGTCTACAGTCCCCTGTTTTATTTGGTACCAAAAAGAATCTTGAGTAAGTTCCAAATCCAACTTGGTCTGCTGGGACTGGTTGGATGACTCTTTTTTTCTAGCAATCTGTGGACCTCTACGATTGCTTGTTCCCTGAGATTGGGTGGAACATCTGGGATTCTCTTTACAGGAATGGGAGGGGAAGAGAACGGTATGAAATATCCTCTGGAAATGATGCTTTGTACCCATGTTTCTGTTGTTATGTTTAGCCAGGCTTCTGGGTACAAAGACAAGCGACCCCCGACTGCCTCCAGAGCCGAACAGTCGGGCCCCCTTTCAGGGGCACTGGTAGGGTTGACCAGAGAACTGAACCCTGTCACCCTGTTGCTGCGGACTCCCTCTGTCGCAGAGGTGGCGTCTTCCATTATAATCCTCTCCTCTGCCTCTAGAGGGGGTTTCTCCGCATGTGTCCTGAAAGGCTCCCTGTGCTTTTCAGAACCACATTTTCCCTCCCCTAGGGCCCTTGGGGTAAGGCCGAGTAGGGGTAGAAAAATGGACTCCAACGGCAGATAAGGTTTTGCCTTCCTGCTCACACCTAGTTAAAGTTTCCTTTACTTTGGGCCCAAACAGTGATGAGCCATCGAATGGGGTGTTAATAAAGGAAGACTTAAAGGGTTCCGCAAAGGAACAGAGACGCATCCAGGTTTGTCTTCGAAGAGCAATACCCGAACTAGCAGCTCTACTCAGCTGCATAGGATATGAGACGCATGGACGAGTTTACCACTGAGTTTAGGGTAGCGAGCTGGGCATTGACTTTGTCGGTCACCCCTGAAGCTACTGTACCCTGGAGAGTATCTCCTAGCTCTTTCGGGAGATCTCTTTGTAGTCTCGTAAAGTGTGTTAAGTAGTTCAGTGATCACAGAGAAAAAGTCGCTGAACTAAACATGCGTTTCCCATATCTATCCATGACCCTAGAATCTCTGTTAGGAGGATGGACAGATGTGGATGTCTCAGACACTTCCTTTTTGGTGGCTGCAGCTATCACCATGGCATCAACAGGCACTCCCTTTGTCAAAAATGGCTTGTCCACTGGGGCAGACATGAATTTATTGGGCTTACGAGGAACATGTTCCATGGCCTCTGGTGACTCCCACACCTTATGAGAGATCAATTCAATGAGCTCATCGTAAGGCGGAGACACCCAAGAAGTGGAAGGTTGAGACCCAAAAGCCTTCAAGAGCATGGACTCATCCTCAGTAGGGGTCTTCAACTGCCAATCTCCCCTCTGACTAAGGATCTCTAGTATCTCTGCAAAGGAGATATCCTCAGAGGAGGATCGAGGGGACCCTGTGGGGAGACTAAGTGCCTCCTCTAGCACAGTCTCTTCCTGGGCACCTCCTCAGTGGTGGGATCTGGAGAGGTCTCAGAAGAGCAGGGGACACCCTGTGGGGGTACTTGAGGCTTGGGGTCTCTACGCATAGAGGGGCAGGTAGATGAAGAAACAGACACAGGAGCTTGAGGGGAGAGGGAAGGCTGAACCAATGCTGACGTTGTCTTTGGAGACAAAACTCTCCTCATAGCATCGAAGGCACCATGGCTCCGACGAGAAGGAGTGGATGGACCCGAGAGTACTGTCTGATCCTCCTGAACCAAAATCTTGGGCTCCAAACCCGAGGTAGGAGCCGAGCTCATCCGAGCCAAAGCCCCGAGAGGAAGAGTCGGCACCGACAAATCGGTTCAACTATCCTCCCTGGAACTGATGGGAGAGCGTCGGCTCCTAGAGTCCTCGGTCGGCGCCGAGGACATCCGAGTAGATGGAGACGATAACACCGGTGTGGATATCAGCTCCAAGGGTTCAACAATCATCGGTTCAGTTTCCTTCGGCACTGAGAGTCCAGTACGGCTCGGAGGAGGAGTAGACAAATCCGGCTCAATGGTCTTCGGCACCGAGAAGCTGGTCGGGGGCCGACAACAATTTGGCAAGTCCTGGTGCCTGTAAAAGCTTCTGCACTAGCCGATCCATGTCCAAATCTGAAAGGCTGACTGAGGACTTAGCAGACTGCACCGAAGGTGCTGACTGGAGCAGAGGAGAAGAAGGAACTTCAGAGACCGGCTCCAATACTGAGAGCTGGCTCCGAATCAAAGGTACACTCGGTTCCAAGGTCTGTGGAACCGATGACCCTCCTTCTGACATTTTTGCCTTTTTTGCCACTTTGTCTGAAGATTTGGATTTTGAGGATTTGGAGGACGTGCTAGTACCCTCATGGCTACTCAACACCTCAGAAAAGTATTGCTGTAGCAATCCCCTGTCTATTAGCTTCCTCCTTCTCTCCAAGAGGACTCTTGAAGAAAAGGAATGGCAAATGCTGCAAGTGTCTTGGAGGTGTTTAGCCCCCAGACAGCAGACACATTGAATGTGTCCATCAGTGATGGAAATTTTCTGCCCACAATCTGGGCATTTCTTGAATCTCGATTTAGGATGGGATTTTTCCTTGTCATCCGACATTGTTAAGGTAAAACAAACTAGTATACTGCAAAAACTTAAGACAGTGAAATCTTTACTTTACTTGTAAAGACCCACAAAGTAACTAAGCCCAATCCGGGCACTATCTATAACAATTATAGTTTACAAATACAGAGCTAAAGAAGCCCACAGAGAAAAACCCTGACTAATAAGATTAATAGGTCTAAATAGGGCTAAAGTCCTACACAAAACAACTAGCCAACAGGGCACTATCTATCCAAAACTATAAAAACTATTATCAAATTTTTAAACACTAATATACAACTATCCTCTAAAACAAAAAGAAAGATTTTTTTTATAAGAACTTGCTGGGTTTTTTTTTATCACAAATGGTCTGAGCTAGCTGGATCACCGAGATCTCTCTTGCCGCGGCAAACTAGATCTGAGGTAATTTCAGCAGTGCATTGTGGGATAAGGGGCTTGGTCTCGAGCTACTGGCAAACCTTGAGCTTTGCTATCAGCTGTGTCAGAGCCGAGGCTCTGACCCCATCAGTGAGAATAAATGGCAAGATTTAACAACTTCACATTACAAGTTCACTTTTGTCATTCAATAATTTTCTCACATCGTTCTCACGTTACCAATAAAGCTTCCAATTCTGGCCTAAGAATTGGATTAAACATGCTAGGTTTTCTGAATAATGCTTTTTCCTGAACCTTATTAGAGTTGTTACAATCTTTAAATAAGCATTTTAAATTTAATTTTCTAACAAACTCTCTAAGTGCATTTATGGTATTTATCAAGTCAGCCCTAGCAGAAGGCACAAAAGTCAGTCCCCTGCTTAATACCATAATATGGTGTTTGTTTAACACCACATTAAATAAATTAATAATTTTAAATGAATCAGTCACAGTACCTTGGTTCAATGGTTGTAATTGTTGTTCCACTTCTTTCCTTTGTAATTCTTTTTGCCCTGAAATCCATCTTGCCATCTTCTTTTTTTCCAGAAGAAATTTCCTTTTGTTGATTGATTTCCCCCCTTGTTGCTGCAGTTTCTGGGCTGCTACTTGAGCCCACAATTTCATACCTGTCCCTCCATCTTGATATACATCCACCTTTTGAAAAATTCCTTTGCTGGACTCGGTGCTGGTATTTCTATAATAATTATTTCCTTGTCTTTCTTTTGTGAATTGTTTTCCTCAGTTTTCAGTCACATAATCCACTGACTCCACTTCAGAGCTCATTCTCCTACAATTTGCTGTGCTATTTTGCCTAGCAACATCGTTGTCACTTCCTGCAGCTCTGCCCACTTCATTCTCTTCATTAGTTTGAATGGCAGCAGATTCAGGACACTCATTGCTATTGTTAAAGAAACAGTTCACCCCTTCTTCATAATCCTTTCTGTCTCTTGCAAATTTTTTTCATTTTGCATTTCTTTTGATTCTCATTTTCAGCTGCAACTTTATCCAGAACCCTAGGCCATTTAGCTTCAAAGTTGCTTGCTGAAATAATGTTTCTGAGTCTATTATAGCTAAAGATATTAATGTTATTCAATGTATTCTTAGTTTTTGTGGTTTCTTTCAACAATAGCCTCACATCATAGTGAAGCCCTGTACTTTCATTCAGGGCTTGCCAAGCATCTAAGAGCTCGTTAGAAAAATTGTCTCCTGCAGGTGCACAGTTTACTCTTAAGCATATGGAGTTGTTGATGCTTGTATAGAAGAATTGTCTTTAGATAATTTGATTGACACTGTGGAGTTTTTTTAGAGTAGAAAAACCCAAACTAGGAAGGTTTTATGGACTTCCTAAAATCCATAAAAACTTGAATTGCCCTGATTTTAGGCCAATAGTAGCCAGTCAAGGTAGTAAGACAGAACCTCTAGCCATCTTTGTAGATAAATATTTACAGAAGTTAGTCGTACAAAGTAAATCTTATATTAAAGATTCCTTTGAATTTAAAATTTTAGTGAAGAATGTGAAAATAGATTATTCCACATGGTTGGTTACAGCAGATACTGCTTCATTATATACAGTCATACCAAATGTAGAAGGGTTGGAAATGGTGAATAGGGAGCTTCGTATTTCAGAATCTTCTGAGAATGCTTCTGTCTGTGTGCAAATTACCTAAGACCACCTTATCAGTTCCTTAGACTCCTATACTGCTCTGATTCTCTTCTAATAACTAGCAGTATTAAGTAACAACAATGACTGCAACTGCCATTATGAGGAATTATTAACTACTCATGGTGCATTAACAGCTGTGGCCTCTTCTCTCATTAAAAAGCTATGTGCCTGCTGGGAAGTTACAGGCTAACAAAGAGCATAATAGCAGTCTGAATTTTATACATGCATATTTCCTGGATGAGGACTTAAAGGGAGCTACTCATGAATTTGTGTTATTTACTGCAAATTTTTGCAACCGCAATGAAAACAATATATTATACAAGCTCTCTGGAATTAATGGAAGTAGAAATGATTGTTAGTATGTCTTGACACTAACTTGCAAGGCCTGTGGTACACAAAGTTGACTTGCGACAGGGATGTAATATGACTATGAAGCTAGAAGTTGACAAACAGAAGCCTGAAGTAATACACTAATGCTGTCTGTGCCTTATCAATGTATGTGCTTATTGTTTAATAGTATCACTGGTATAACAATGAAAGATTCATAAATAGCCAAAATAAGTGTAGAAATATCAGATACATAAAAAGCAAATGTTAAGTCCATCAAATAAAGTCAGATTCATAAACTGCAGAACTGAGAGTAAAAACAACAGATATATAAATATAATGTGCATTAGTGATAGCAATGGGAGAAATATTACTGGAGTGTTTACTGCAGACCAAAAAAGTGAACAAATAAAACAAAGTGATCTACAACAGATAGAAGGATGAAATAATGCTTGCATAGTGGTCATGTGTAGTGGAAAACATTTTTGCTACTTTAGCTTTAAAGCAGTAATCCTGGGTTTTCTCTTGTAGTCTAAGCCATATCTCACCCAGAACCCACTATCAATACTAGGTTTTGTGATATGTTTTACAACAGAGTGAAAAACAGAATATTTTAAATAGAAATTTCACTGTGGGGGGAAAAAAAGAAAAAACATATTAGGAGCCTTTTTCACACAGTCTATAAAGCAGAAATTCCTGTTTCAATTAAATATCTTGTGCTAAATGTAAATGAAGCCTGGACCTTAGTGTATTAATTTTTATTAATTTTTATTTCCAATGCAAAGTGAATCTAACAGGTAGTATTCATATGCATGACACACAGGACTCTAAGGAGATGGTTTAAACCATTTTGTACCCACCTCTCTGGTCCATTTATTACCTGTTTTGTTCTTTGTATGTGCAACTGTGATGAAAAGCAGCAGACCAGCACTGCAAAACACACATAATTCCTAATCAAAGATGAACTCATCCTCTCCACAGACATAGACTGATATCGTTATTCAGAGCAGTAACGTTTGTCTAAAAATAAATTAATAAAGAACATTTCTCTGCAAACTGTCCATACATAGTAATGCAACCACAGGAAGCAGATTTAGTACCGCTCAACAAGGAACTGACTTCAGCTTTAACCATAAAGGAAATTCTTCCGACACAGTGAGACTAATCCCACCTTCTTTTTCCACCAGTACGCATGAAAAAAGACAGCTGTTTGGTAGCCTCTGCAGAACGCTGGACAGCTCCAATAGCATCTTGGATGTACAGTACTTAGATTTTCAGATGCTAGTATCTTGGTAGACTTGCTGTATAGTATAAAGTCACCAAGTGTTTTTTTTTGAGTAACTATTCTGTGAAACAATCCAGTTCTACTAATCACAAATTACTCATTTGATATTTGTGACTGGGAAGTGATCTCCTTCATCATAAATGGGTACTGTAACAGGTTCCGCCTTCTCTTGGTCCTGGTGTAACCTTAGCTTATGCATATGTAAATCACCTCATGTTTTATTCAAATTCATGATGCACTTATACACTTGCTCACTGAATGCTGTAATGCACGGATATGCTACAGCCCCATATAACAGGCTATTTGTAGCCTTAATTTTATCATTAACCATTTAAAAACATATTAAAATTTGTTACGAAAACAAGAATCTCTGCAGATATTTTCTATGATGTTCTTTTCTTTTTCCCATTATTTGTAACTGCCCAGGAGATATACACATTTTGCAGCACATATATAGTACCTGACATTTCCCTGATGTCCCTTTCTCATATCCATATTATCCTACTTAATGAACTGTGAAAATACAATACTTATTACTCAGTTTCCTAATTTAGTTCGTTAAATCTTCCTCTGACATACTGGCACGAGAGAAAGAGAGAATCAGACAGAGAGAGGGAGGGAGAAAGAGAGAGGTCAATACCATGTCTCTTATTGGAAATAAAATGTCAGTGCTTTCTTTTAATTTATAGTGCCATGACTGACACCCTTTGTATTGCAGACTAATGCAATCTTATGTCAGTGTTTCTGCAGAAACTATCTTCAAATCTTCAGTGGATTTATAGGGACTGTCTACATTCTTTTTACAACTTATTTCTTTCTAGACACAAAACAGTGGCCACTGACTACTATTTACAGAAATAAAAATGACACAACTGCTATTTAAAATTTGTCAAAACCACTGCAGCTGAGGGAGCAAGAGGCAGTCTGTGCACTTTCCTGTTTATCAGTAAGAGAACTAAGTTTAATTACATAGTTGTCTTGAAAATTTCTCCATGATTTTCCCCAATCAGATTTGCTGCCTACAGATCAGGAAAGAATTCTTATACTATAACACTGTAGAATTCATTTCAGGTTTCTTTTTTATTTATATATACAGTTGCTCCTTCCCAAGACCTTGCTTAGTACCAGAATCAAGCATTCCTGCACTAGATAAGAGGCCTACAGCCCAATTGTTCCTGCCTGGGAATCTCAAATGGCTTTTCATTCCCCAGCAAGAGTTGGGTAGGGATTGGGTCAGTTTAACAGTCCTGGGGGTGCCTAACCTCTCCCCCCTGGGACTACCTCCTCCCCTCATTAGGACTCCTCCAAGCTCCATCCTAAATGGAAACATGCTTACACATGGTATACTCACCTTGGCTGCCAGTGAGAGATGCACTGTGACAATGCTAACTTGGCAGATCAAACTCCAGAGGATAGTACCTAGACACCCTTGTGGTGAGCCACAGCTGCCTCCCTCCCTCCCCCCTCAGGCCAGGTGAACTGATAGTGCGCACTCTCTCTCCCATCCTCCCCGGCTAGCTCCTACAGGTGACTGAGCTGCTTTCTGAACTTCTTCTGAGGTATAGTCAAGGACTGCATTTATTTCAGTTTTAATATAAAACTTCAGATATAAATGAGCAAAAAGAACAGAAAAGGTGAGAGTAGAGAGGAAATGTGCAGTAGACAATTCCTTCAGTATTTCTACCTGACATAGTACATCAAACTTGGACACAGGCTCTAGGCATGATTTACAGTTATTGTGAACTTAGTCTGCAGCACTGATGATTGGCAGATGCAATCTCATTTTGTGAAGTGTTTGGCACATTGTTGTATGAGATATGTTTGCTTATGGGTTTACAGAATAAGTAATAAATTCATCTGTAATCCAAGACCTCAATTTTTGTTAATCAGAAATCAGAGATGCCATTTTTAAGGACTAAGAGGATCAGTGATTCTGTGCATATTTCCTTTGCATATCTTCTATACCAGAGTGTATATCAATCAGTCATTGGTGCTTCAATCCGACTCACTCTCTTTACTGAGCAATTGATGCTACATATTAGTGGCCTTATGATATAAAAGTGTTTTCATGAAGAAAAAGCATATCCTAGACTAACTGTCCAGCTTTATAAGGCATTTAAGGTTAAAGGACTTCTAAGAAGACAAATGATTAATGGCTAGACCACTGAAACAGTGATTAGATGGCTAGTCACTAAGTGGTTAGACAGCTGTCATAATGCAAGTGATGTCAGTAGGCAAGAAATTGAGGGCAGCATCAATATTGTTGGGGTAATACCTCTTATTTAAAAAACTGTGACTACTGCTAGTATAATGGGGATTTCTAACAGAGGCTGAATTACTTGATGCAGTGAAGCTCACAGAATGATTTGGAAGCAGATAAATGCAGAAACATTTTTGTATACTGCCACTTCACAGTCAGGGAGGAACCTGGCAGTTGCAGGAAAAACCTCATTCCTGGCACAGTGTTCCAATCAAAGTGACAAGAATTGCAGATTATAGAAACTAAAGGCATACTTCACAATGATGATCCTATATGTCATGCCGGTTTCAGCACTGATTATACTACTAAAATACATTACACCCCCCGAAAGTGCTCAGTATATTTTTAAAGTGTAGGATTTACACCCCAAAAATTAATTATGAGATCTTGTAATAGTAAATGTTAGAGCCATTTAGTGGCCTAATGAGATAAAAAGTGCTCTTCTATATCAAGTATAAGATACCAAATATATTTCTGAGAACAATAGCGTACCTTTAAAATAAAAAATTCATATCCTCAGATTTTTTCACAATGAAGCTCTGAAACTTTTCAAGCCTGAGTTTATATCTAAATAGGTAAAAAAAGAGGCCTTACATTCCACTACTGATATTAGATGCTACATATAGCAGCAGCATAGTGGCTCAGTGATTTCATTTTCTGTCTCCCATCTCCAGGAACATAGTTTCATTCTGATCTCCAGTTACTATTTTTATGGAATTTATACATGTTCTCTGTGTGGGTTTTCACCGATCTAAATTAATTTGAAAATGGTCTATATATATATATATATATATATATATATATATATATATATATATATATATATATATATACACACACACACACACACACACACACATATATATATATATATATATATATATATACACACACACACACACACACACACACACACACACACACACACACACACACACACACACACACACACACACACACACACATATAAATACATACATACATATACATAGAATATTTACCCTTGCCCTTTTACCCTGCATCGGACTGAAGAGGATCCTTGATGACCACTATAATTAATTGTGTAACAAATGAACAAAGAACTACTACTGACATGCCTTGCTTGTTCAGCTTTAAGGATTTGAAAGACAGTCCCTTGGATTCAGAAAAGCTTGGCATGATGTGTAAGCCTTATCTTAGAATAGACCTTAATGGGTTCCTCAGCATGGTCAGCAGTCTTGTGGGCAAAGCTACATCCTAATGTGGCTGTTTAGGGGAGTGGCTAATGATAATTAGCTATAGGATCTCCCCTGAAAATGCCTATGGCTTCCAATCTGCTTTGCTATGCGATCCTGAATCACTCCTGGCCACTTGGATCAGTGCTCTACTCTGGTTACCAAACTAAATAAATAAATAATAAAATAAATTGTATTGTGTAAAATTTTACGCTATGAAAAAAGTGATTGTCATTAGAGCACAGTGGTCACTGAATCACTGCTATGGGAGTACTTGCAGTGTGGGAAAGTTCAGAGAAGATAAAAGAATGAATGTGTGTGTTAGTGCGTGTGTATATGTTTGTGGATGTGTGTTTGAGTGCACGTGGGCTTGTGTGTATGCATCTGCAGAGAAATGATTGAGACAGCATGAATGTGTGTGTGTGTGTGTGTGTGTGTGTGTGTGTGTGTGTGTGTGTGTGTACATGTGTGTGGTCACACAAGGAAGGTTAGGGAGAGAATCAAGAGTCTGTGTGAGTGTGTGTTTGGGAGTGTATGTGTGAATGCCTGTATGTGTGTGTGTGTGTGTGTGTGTGTGTGTGTGTGTCTGTGTGTCTGTTGATTTGTGCATATGGGTATATTGGTGAGTGCTTCCATGAATGTGGTCAAGTGGGGGCTGGAGGCTTGCTTGTTGATGAATGGATGTGGATGTGAGTGTTGGAATGGTTGATGAATGAGCATACGAGAGAGAGTGTGTGTGTGTGTATGTGTGTGTGTGTGTGTGTGTGTGTGTGTGTGTGTGTGTGTGTGTGTGTGTGTGTGTGTGTGTGTGCACGCGTGTGTGTCTGTTTGTGCATGCAGACATGGGTGTCTGAACATGTGTGCATGCATGCAAGGAGGGTGACTTTGCTAATGTGTTGCTTGGGATGCTAGGGAAAACAGCAGCTCAGTCAAGTCTGATAGCACTAGAGCTGGATTCAGAGACAGTAATGAGCCAATAGTAAGGTCTTTCTCATTGTGGTTATAATAATCTCTGAGTAATGTTTTATCACCATCAAGCTAATAGACCACTCTGCATTGGGCAAATAGTGTCAGCTGTGAGCATTTTGTTTTTGTTAATTCGACGGAGAAAACTTTTATCTTTATCCCCTTATCATTTACTTACACTGTCCAATATTCGGCAAGTAATGTTACTGGTGTTTTTTTTATTTCATATGAAGGACACGACTTTTAAATACACTGAATTTTGTTTGATCTGCAGTGCACTACTTGCTGAATTGGAGCAAGCACAACTGAAGGGTTATGGCTGTAAACATCAGCAAATTTAATGACTCAAGTTTGAGGACAGAAAGGTAAAAAAAGACAAAGTCAAAAATATCAAGGTATGCAACCTTTAGTGTTTAGTCATATTTCACAGCATTTCAAAGGGGTTCAGAAATGGTGGTTTAAACTAATTTGAATAATCCACTTAATGAAGACTTGCTTTTGTTTGTCAGAACTCTCTTATATAGTTTTAATAAAACTGGTATAATACTTAGCAGTTTATAACTGCTTAATGAAAGTCTTTACTCATATTGATTGTTATAATGTCCTTATACATTTGCTCTAGGAAACAATTATTCTAGAATGATTAAACAAGTCAGAAAAACATAATCACAGGTGTCATGTCATTGTTTTTCTCCTCTAAGGTTATTAGTGAATGTTTTCTTGGAGGTAATGAAAATAAGGTCAAATTAGGATATCAGACAAGGACAGGTGACTGTGCTTGTGATGGCTTACTTCTTGTGCAGAAAGCACTTGGGCAGCAGCAATGCTACTGAAAGGATAACAGATAAAAAAAGAAACAAAATCTAATAACATTTCGACTTGTCCCTTCTTCCAGTTCCTGTGAGTTAATGAACCGCTTCTGGTCTATCTAACAAGCTTGTGCTGACTTGCTTTGACTTGTGCTATCCTGTTCTGAACTGGGCAGACTGGCGCAGTCCATGAAGCAGCTCTGCTGCTCTGCCTGGCCCTCCATTACAACAAACATCCCCCATGTAATATTTCGCCAGCCGTCTTTCCTTCCTCTTAAACTATATCACATGGCTGCACTGGTCATCATGGAGAGACAACAGATTATGCCCCATTATATTGCCAGCCTTGTAGCCCTTTAAATCCTAAGTCAGTGTAAGAACTGTCACAAGCTTACTAAAAATAAACTCCTACTTAACTCAAAGGACTCTCTCTTGAAAGCTATAAATACTTATACTGGAGGCATCTATTGCCCAGTCAGATGCATGCAGAGAGCAAAACACTGTTACCCTCTCACATACACAACTACACCTATGCAACATCCACTGACTTGTCACCATAAAACTGTCTTATGCTAATGCCATTAAAAAGTCTCTAGCAAAACCTCCTACAGCTCCTAAGTTTAGGCATTAGCCTAGCTCCTCAAATCTACAATCTCCATGCTACCTAGCATCATCAGGTCATAACCAACATACAAGATGCTTTAGCACTATAGAAAATGCAACTACGAAAAGGAGGTTGCACACCAAGTATGTAAAAGTCGTTAAGGCAGAAAGATCAAGCTAGAACTTCTGGCAGCATCTTAGTCATAGGTGACTCCATTGTTATGTACACAGATGCTCTACTCACCAGGCTGAGCAAAAGACAGCATGATGGATAGCTTCCTCTCAGGTGCCAGAATATACTAGGGTCCTCATGTCCCTTGTCCCAAAGAAAACATATGATCTGGTCATTCCACATTTGCGAATTAGTGACTTGAGACACCTCCTTAAAATATATGAAGAGGAACAAGATAAGAGATCTCTGAATATGCCTCTGAAATGGATTTGAAACTAACATTGAGCAGTATCCTATGAAGAATAATGTCTCAGTAAAACAAAAGATAATTTACGTCACATTAATTACTGCTTTAACAAGTGGTGCCACTATTGGGAATTCAAAATATATATATATCAACCTAGGAGGAGATGTTTGACAACTTTGGCTGCTTTGTTAGGGATGTCTTGCATATTTCTCCTCATGGCTTGTCTATATTGGGGGAAAAACTTTTCTTCCCCCATAGCCCCTTTTTTAGGCAAAATCAGTCTCCTCAAATTACCTATATAGCCAACCATAATTAAAACAATATAAAAGTAACACTGCTCAATGCTAGAAGCCTTTTAAAAGTAGCACTCTTTACAGGCATTCCTAACCCTTGAGAATACAAATATATGTATAGTTACTGAAACGTGGTTTCAGGTCCGTGAAAGTATCTATGCAGTGCAGGGTTAGTGCTACCATTCATTTTGCCCCAACACTGAATTTGATGGTGTAGCTGTCAATTTTCCTAAGAAACTTTTAATGGAGGACAATGACCCTGAATTCCACAACATCCTTCTCACAATAAACAAAACCCAGCCAGCCATTGTACTCTTTACATTGCAATGGCAGTCCATGATGTATATCTAAACAAATTGCATCCCTTACTATCAAATCCAACGCTATCCTCTTGTATGATTTCAACTATCCCTCCATTAATTAAAAAGCCTCCATTATCAGAAATATGTATGCTCAAAAATTCTTGGACTTCATTAATACCAACTCCTTAGACCAACTAATTTGAATTCCAGTGAGGGGCTCAAAAATATTGGACTTGATTTTCACCACTGTATAGTCCCCTATGCTCAATACCTGTAGTTACCAAATCCGTGGTAATATCTGACTACCATGCAGTAGCATTTACTTTAAGTGCCAGACTGGAATTACTTTGAAACTCCTCTGTCTTTGGAGACAATTTCAAGGCAAATTTACTCCAGCTAAGTGATGATCTGATGAAATCCAAACACACTCCTCATCTCGATGATTCCACCTCACATGCTGACATATTCACAGATATGTTCTACACACACACCTTCAAGCTTGCTTTGAGGCTTTGGTCCCCAATAAGGTACAGATACAGTGCTAAATTCAAGAAAAAATCCATTTGGTGAAACCCCAGTATAAACTATATAATAACAGGAAAAAACTCATACCCCATAAGAAAAAAACTTAACACCTCATCAGCTAGAGGGAAAATCAAAAAGATAAACAAAAAACTTAGAAAATTGAGAAGTGTTACCCATACTAAGGATAACCACAAAGCCTTCTTCAGCTATGTCAGAAGAATCAGAAGTAATACTCAAAGATGCTCTGATTAAATGCAAAGTAACACCACATACTCATCCCCTATATACATAGCCAACAGACTAGCAGTCAAAGTCAACTTAAAATTTACTCTTCTTTCTCCTCCATACTTTCCATAACATATTTGCATGATTATACCACCCCAGTCTCCTCTAAGCAAGTTCTGAGTATTCATTCAAAGGCTAAAATCACTGTCTCCATCGACCTGGATAATGAGCCAGGCTGTCTTCTTGTCAGCACCAAACACTGTCTGGGAGACCAGCTATGAAGTTTGTTCAATCTTGGCCTCTTCACTGGAATTGTACTAGAGATATGGAGAACTGCTGTAGTCATCCAACTCCATAAAGTAGGACTCACTACTGATCTGCATAACTACAGACCCGTAAGCTTCACCAGGCTTATCTCTAAGGTGATTGTGTATATTATGGAGCTTATTAACAAGAACATAGGCAGTCTTCAAATCCTGGTCCCAAACTAGTTTCAGCTTGTAAAAAGCAGATCCTGCCTCCTAAACCTGGTAAGCTTTTTTTGAACAAGCCATTGAGGTATAAGTCTCAGGTACATTGGTTCACACTACATACCTGGACTTGGTCACAGCTTTTGATACCATTTCATAAGTTCATAGGTACTTACTAGGCTATTGATCTGAGAAGATTTTAAGAACCCTAGCATTACATTCCCATGGTCATTTTTAGCTCTTTTATTTTGCATGTGAATATTCATGAGGTGTGCAGAACAAAGGTATGTTGGGACATTTACTTGTTGCCCCTATCCATGAGGGACATGATTGCCAAACCAGGAACTAATTTGCACTTTCTCATCCATTCATCCAAATTATGTTTGAATAGAGTAATAGAAATACCTTGCTTTATATAGAGTGGAAGACTGTTACATAGAAGATATATTCTCTGTGATTCATACTTATCCTTCCAACTTGTTGTATTTATGTTGCAAAAGAGATAGACATTCCTTGAGCGGGTGTTCATGCTACCATTTTACTTGCAAATGTGTAATAAGTCTGACATGATAAGATCTGCACAGGCTCTATATGTGAGGCAGCATTCACTTCTTAGTAGCCCGTATGATACTGAGAAGTGGGATAAGGCTTTGAGGCAGTTTGCAAAGTTTTGAGATTCAGGCCCTTGATTTTTTTAGTGAGAAAGCATTGTGGTTGTTCCAGTGTTTGGAGAGGTACATACGAAATGGTGCATTATATTCAGTGATAAGAGCTGAGTACCATGGAATGATTACATCCCCAGACCTGGATGCCATACATTTAGATATAAGCCGTGTGATGAAGAAGGACTTCCTCACAATAGTGGATATGTGATGATCAAAGGACAGTTTATTGTCGACATAGATTCCCAGATCTCTGACTCCTGGATCTACTTTCAGGGGTCTGTTGCCAGTGTGATACTTACAAGAGAAGTCATGCTTGCCAAAGGATAGAAATATACATTTCTTTGTATTTAGTTTTAGTCCAGCTATTTATTTGGGAAAGGCCCGATTGGAGGATTTTGGTGTCCACTAATGAGTTTATGATGGCGACAGGTTTACAGTCAGCCATAAACTGTTAACATTTACTCTGATGTCCAAGGAGTAAATTTTAAACAGGAGTGGTCCAAGGACTGAAATTTGTGGCACACCTGTAATGACAGGTCTTTTGAATGAGGTAGAGCCACCCACCCTTATTTCCTAGGTTCTGTTTGTGAGCCAATTTGATATACAGAAAGTTACATAAGTCTATCTATGACACTAGAGTGTGGGATGGTGTTGAATGTCTTTACAAGGTCTAAATATGCAGTGTGTACTGTTTTGCCCTCATCCATTACTTCAGTAAGCTGATCAAAGAAGTCAACCAGCTTAAGCTGGCAGGATCTGCCCTTGATAAATCCAAAATTGCTTGGGTTGAGAATTTATATGTTACCAATTTTCTTATTTATTAATTCCATAATAATCCTTTACATAGCCTTACAGATGAGGATAAGTATGGCATTACTAATAAGCTAATCCAGTTAAAAGTAAGCCTCTTAATTACTAATTGGATTGCAAACTGTCTTGCTGACAGATCCCAATCTATTCATGTTGGAGATATGGACTCATTAAAAAAGTAGTGACCAGTGTTGTTCCCCAGGGATCAGTCCCAGAACCATCCTCTTAGGTATCTACTTCTCTGACATCAAAGTTGACACCAAAGGCCTGTGGCTGATAAAATATGCAGGTGATTGCAAATTCAGAGCTGTCATAAATTCCTCCAAATGACCTCCAGAGTCTCTAAGAGGGGCTAAGACACACACTAACAAGTGGTGCTTGGGCCATGGACTCAAATCATTTGTCAAGAAATACAGCATTGTCTCCTTTGGCAAGCCTGCGTACCCATGCTCCTATCACATAGGTGATGCCCCCTTAAAAGCTGACATGGTCATTAGGGTTATTCCTCGATCACCATGTGTCCACTGTTCTAACAAAATCCTTTCATGCAGCCAGACTAATCACCAGGGGTATATCTTCAAGATCCAAGGAGGTCATTATCCCCCTCTACTCCTCCCTTATCAGGCCAATAGTGCCCACTTTTGAATGTACTTTTCTAGGCATATGAGCCAGGGCAAGAGACCACAGTGTTTCCTTAATAAGTCAATTAAGGGCATGTTCTCAATGAGCTACCACAATTGCTTAAAGTTCTATCTCTCTCTCTTTTGCACTTCCCATTGACTTCTGAGGGGGTCCTGTGTCTAGCATACTGAGTCTCAAGAGCTCTGGTCCTATGTGTACTCCTACAAAACCGCAAACCTAATAACACCCTACACCCACTCAAGAGATCTAAATTTCCATTGAAACATAAACAGGCCCTGCTGGCACAATAAATATCTATCACAGAGAATCCATCTTTAGGGGACAGACTATCCTTGGATGTAAAGCAAACTAGCTCCCTGACCCTTTTTAAGCATAACCTGGATGACTGAATGGGTAATTTTAAGTACACCTCTGATCTGGTTACTCATGTTCTTATGGAAAGGCGTTGAAGCTATACATAATGTACTTCATTCTGATGGGAGTGGCTATTTATTTCATGTCTTCGTAATTACTAATTGGGATCTTGTGGCTATGCTACAAATGGTTATCTGGGTTAACACCCTAGTGTTAACCTATGACCCTATTAACATTTTTAAGTTCTCTGAATTCCCTGCTAATACTGAGGAAATGTCCTCTGCACTAATGTTCTCTGTCAGTCACTCACTCACTGGTATAAAGTGTGAAAACCCATATACCTTCTCATTTTCCTCACCACTGATAAATAAGCCTAAACATACTGCTCATGGTAGCTATTTAGTGTGTTAAGCAACATCCTTTCATTCATTTCCATTATTAAACAGCTGTTTTATGTGATGCATGTTATAAACATCTCATGCCACATGGACACACAAAAACAAAAAGTTTGGTCTGACTTGACATCTTATTTTGTTTAACATTTCTAAAGTTCAACTCTACTAAAGGTGTGCAGCATAACAAGTGAAGAGTCTGGACTTCAAGAGGATGATTTGACAACTAAAGAACACAGATACTCTTCCTAACAGTTCTCTAGCTCCTTGTTTTGGTGGCAATCACTGCCTAAAAGACAAACACCAGCCCTATGAGTAGCCTTACTCAGAAGACAGTTCTGGGAGAACTCATGGGTAAATCTCTGAAAAGAAATAATGTGGCCAACCTTTGTACTCTAAAGTCAAATCCAGTGTATGATGTAGGGTGATAAGCGGAGCATAAGAAAAGAGCAGTAGGATATGTGAAAATAAATAACGAGAAAGAAAAGTCTGAAGATAAAGACAAGTCTAAATATATGGGTAACAACACTGGCAAATATCACAAGGAGAAAATAAAGTTACAGAAAAAAACAAGATAAGCATTCAGATTCCTTTTTTTGGTCAACTGAGCTTTAGTATGACAATACCCCATTCAGCACCCACGTTCGACACTCACCATGATTTTTCTAGTGCTTCTACCAACATTGCTGCCACTGAAAGCACTTCTGTTACCCTAAATCTAGAAACCCTCCTGGAAATGCTACCGTGCATGTGTAGGAGATAATGAATGCATAATGAGGCACCATATCTGCCAGCACCTAAAGACTACTTACCATACATTAGCAATTGTTGCCCATACCTATCTTAGGGCAATAAGGGTTTTGGTATGCAGAAACATTTTCAATCTTTCAACACTATACCAATAATAAGAAAATGAGAGAATCAGTTAGCCATTTTCTACCTCCTAACTTTTGATCTCTTTTAGAGTTTGAAATATTGTCATCAATACCTTTTTTGTCAGAGCTCTCAGAAAAACTAAGATGATGTGATATCAGCTCATGCAGACTGCATGCTCACTCAGTTTCATTCTCCTTATATATAATAAACTAGAACAAGAGACAGTCTCTGTTTTTGAGTGTCAACAACAGTTCACATCCTCCTCCTCAGTAGCACTATAACTCATTTGCCAGTTGGATACTCCCTTTCTCACTTAAATAATACAATTCACAATGAAGTCGGTAAAGACAAATTTCCTTAAATAGTCCAAACTGAAACTGAAGTTTCCTACATTGTCCTATATATCTGATTAAATTATCTTATTTTGTTAATGGGGGGGGGGGGGGGATCCATAGACCTTTTTCAGCCACAACTATGCCAATACCTTCAGTCATGAAATCGTGGATAATCTTAGGCGTCTACTCACTGATCATTTCAGACTCCTATTTTTTCAGCCTTTTTTCTTCCTTTTTATCCTTTGTTTTCCCTAAATAGCTTCCTTCATTTAGATTTTAACCATTTTGCTAATCTTTACTTACCAGGCTTCCTCCTTCTCATTATTTTTGAGCTCATTCTCTGTCTCACTTCATGTCTTTCTTGATCACTGTTGCAATATCCAAAACAAAAGGGATCGCCTGCCCAGGCCAGCCTGACACTCAGCCAGTATACAAAAGCCTAATAATCTTGTATGTGCCGTATGTCACATTCTTGCTCCCTGTGCAGAAAGTAGGGCATAAAAGGGATGTATGGATACGACTACCCAGAACTTCTTTGGCACCAGTTTGAATGCCATTATTACTAGTTGGTGCGAATGCCTTGTTGTTGTATTGAATACTTAGCCACCTGCTAAGTGCCCCGTAGTTTTTTTTTTTTTTACTTTTCTTGGTTTTGTGTTTTAGTTTGCTACCTAGAGTTCATGTCATCCAAGAATTGAAAATGTCAGTGTGGGAGGCAGATTCCTCATAAAGATCACCACAAACAGTGTCTTTTTTGTTTGGATGTTTTTCAAGACCATACCTCTTGCAGTATCTGTAAGGTATTTGTGTTTAAGACACTCAGAAGCCATTTGTCTTCCCTGGCCATTTATTTTGAAAACCAACATCTTAAACAGTTAGCCCAGGGTACCATGGCAGAATCCTTAACTCCTCTGGGTAAGAAGAAGACCAAGAAGTCTTGGCTGCCTAGGCTCCACCAGACGTCTCTTTAGAAGTGGGTAATAGATCTGTAGGTCATTTAGTGTCTACATTAGATTTCTTTGCCATGACCCCATCTGGGGCTGGCATGGATCTCTCTTTTCACACTTCCTCTGAGGCTTTGCAGCCATCTGTTCCAGACATCGAGCAGGAACTGCTGATGATTATCTTGGATAGTCCTAGAGGGATTCTGCAGATGCTGGTCAAGGAGGAGGTTCTGGGTTCTCTTATTGAGTCTCACCAAGGGTTGGAACCTCTGGTATTTGTTAGGTCTGATTTCCCTTCCTCAAACGGAATGGCAAGAGTTTTACTCAGGGCTTGTTTTCTGCCTTGATGGTCCTAAAGCTTCCTCAAGGGGTTTCGGTATCTGCTCCTCCTTGGACCTTTAACCCTTCTAAACAGCTTAGGGAACCAGATTCCTCAGATGAAGATTCAGTGTCTGATGAGGAGTCTTTGTCCTGTTCTTCACAGATGCCTTCACTTTTGTCTTACAGCACTGATGAAGAGGAGGAGTCTGTTAGTCTTGACTCTCCTTTTAAGGAACTGTTCTTTGAGGACACAATTGCTAGAATGATGAAATACTTTAAGTGGGATTCTTCTCAAGTGTCTGATATTCAGAGAAGATATTATGAGTTGCTTCAGGTGGATACTCCTAAACCATCAGCAGTTCCTCCTGCGCTGGCTGTCTTGATGCTTTCATTGCTGCATCCAAGTCTCCTGATTCTCAGCCACCTGCTCCTAAGAAACCTGATAGGTTCTATAAGGCTCCTGAGAATTGTCAATTTTTATTTAAATGTCCTTCTGTTGATCCTGCTGTGGTGTCAATCTCTTCTGACAAACCTTCTAAGTTTTTGTCCTCTTCCGAATGTTGCCTTCTGATAAGGATAGGCACTCCAGGTTGGCCCTTTCAGCCTCAAGTCCCCTCTCAAGAGCTGTTCACCGATGCCTCAGACATGGGGTGGGGGGCTTCTTTTGGTCACCTGAAAGTTCAGAGTCTCTGGCCTACTCATCAGAAGTCAGACCATATCAACATCAAAGAGATGGGAGCTCTGCTTCTGGCCCTTCAAGCTTTTCATCTCATGTTCTCTCCAGGCCCCTTGAAGGTGTACACAGACAACACAACAGTGATGTGGTATGTCAACAAGCAGGGAAGCACTAAATATTTTTGTCTCCCCTCTGTACAGGCAGCTTCTTCTCTTCTGTTCTACAGTGTCATGCCATCTGGTGTGGAAGACAGATGCCCTTTCTTTTCCTTTGAAGGGGATGTTTCTTTATGCTTTCTCTCTTCTTCCTCTTCTTCCAAGAGTCCTGCATAAGATTCAGCTGGACTCCCCAAGTTACCTCAATGACTCCTCACACAGGACAAGGGGTCTCCCATCCATCCACTCTTCAACTGACACAGTGGGTCATAGGGTTTTGATGCCTTTTAGGCATATCTTTTCTGGGGATGTTCTCAGGGTTTTACAGGAGGCAAAGAAACCCTCAACCAGAAAATCTTATATGGTCCAGTGGAAAAGATTTTCTGTCTAGTGTCATGTTCGTAACCAGGACCCTTTTTCAGTGGGTGTCCCTCTGGTCCTCTCTTATTTGTGTTAGTTGCTCCAGTCTGGCCTGGTCTATTCTTCTGTGAAGGCCCATTTGTCAGCCATTTCTACTAGTCTGCCCTTGAATCCTCCTCTGATTTCTTATTTTGAGGTCAAAACATTCTTACAGGCATCCTGCATATTAGGCCTCCAAGAAAACCTATTCTTCCTCCTTGGGATCTTAATTTTGTTTTGGAAAAATTGATGCAGGCTCCTTTTGATCCTGCAGATTCTGCTTCTTTGCAACATTGCACCTGGAAGATTGTTGTATTGCTGGCTCTTACTTCTGCTTGGAGGGTTTATGAGCTCTAGGCCCTTATGGCCATTCCTCCTTTTTTGTTTTTTCACAGGGTCCCTTTTTACTAATCCTTATTTTATGCCCAAAGTAGTAAATGAGTTGTCCTTTACTTTTTCCCTTCTCCTGAGTCTGTTAGTGAGAGGGTCCTGCATACCTTGAATCTGCACAAACAGCTCAGGCAATACTTGGACAAAACTAAGGCTATTCTTAAGTCTGATCAGCTTGTTGTTTCCTTTCATCCCAGGACATTGAGTTTGATTGTATCTAAGCAAATCTCCTCATGGATACCTAAGGCCATTTACTTTTGTTATACTTTTCATGACAAATCTCTGTCTACTTCTGTTAAAGCTTATTCTGCTAGGGCTGTTGACTCTTCTGGTGCTATCTTCAAGGGGTTTGACACCAATTCCATCCTTGAAGCTGCTTCTTGATCTTCAGTGTATACCTTTACCAGGTATTATAAGCTGGATATGTTTTTGAGGGCCAGGACAAGTTTTGCTGAAACCATTTTATTTGGGTTTGCTGAGGGCTCTTCTCAGAATTCCACTTCTTGTTGTTTCTTGAGCTTTTTTGCTCTCCCTTCTGTTTTAGATACTGCAGCAGTTATATAGAAGGACATAGTACAATTGTGTAAAATCTTACCATAACAGTAGATGTCCTTCTGTTCACTTTTGCAATATTTTCTCCCTCTCTCTAACCCCCTCTTGTTTGTTCTGGTTTTTGTTTTAGATTACCTTCTGGTGGAGGGTTCCCCTTTTTTCTTCTGTTTTTCCTTCTGGATGTGCATGGACTCCTATGGAAACTGTTTTCTTCTGGGGCAATTCAGTTTTGGGTAGTTGAATCTATATGTCCCTTTTATGCCCTATATTCTGTGAGGGGAGCATGAATGTGATGTATGGCACATACAAGATCATTAGGCTTTTGTATACTGGCCGAGCATCAGCCTGCCCTGGGTGGGAGCTCCCTTCTGTTTTGGATAGTGCAATAGTGAAGAGAAGGACATCTACTGTTATGGTAAAATTGTACCCAGCTGTACTTGCTTTAATATATCCCCAAAGTTCTCCATTTTTGTTAGTTCCTTCCACTCCTCAATATTCCTTTACAGAAACTTCCAGTGCATCAGTGTCTCCTTTCTTGTGATCATATTGCTCTGATACAGTTTTGTCTTCTTCAAAGACTGTTGAATATTGCAACAAAGTCACTGTTGCCTGTTATCTACTTTGCTCCTACTTCCTCTGCATTGCACAGAAGCAGGCCAATGTTACTTGCATTTTTTAATGTGATACTCATCTACTAATTAAATCCATCTCCTACCAGATCTGTTATCTTTCTTCCAACCTTTATCCTGAAAAAGGACACCACCCAGGTAACTGATATAATATTAAGGTCTTCCTTCAGTATGACTTTACTTCTATTTGAGACTATTATAATCATGCTATCCTGCATCTAGTTGTCTCTACATCAGATTCAGACACCAGAGTTGCCCTAAATTTCCTTACAGTTTTATGGCAAACATCTGCAGCAGTTTCCCTTCTCCTTCTTTTATGTCTTGATCTCTTTGTGTATATGTTATCCCTTCTTGGCTATTAACCACCATTCAACTCAATTACTCTCCCTTCCTTGTCTTTTTTAAATATCCTGAATGAAGAAAAACATGTATCCTAGTCAGCACCAAACATCCTAGACTATCTCTTTTTACATCTCATTTTAATACCACCATCCTCTTTAAGTGGTAATTTCAAACTGTTTTAACAACTCTCTAATGAGTGACTTTTTCCTTTCTTCCCAACCCATTTTATTAAAGGACCATCATCTTATGAAAAAAGACTTCCAGACCCTCTTTCAGCACTTGCATATCTTTGAAAATGAAATGTAGGTGGTATGTGACATTTAATCCAAGACTATCTAAATTGTCTTTGACTTTCTTTCACCTCAGTTCAGTATAATCTTTAATTCTCATGTTCCTCTGCCAATCTGCATGTGGCCTTTCAACACTGCTAAGAAGGCTATTCTGTTACAGACTTAGCATAACATTTCTGTAGTCTCTGCGTTACCACCTCAACAAATTCCCAATGACTGGACATCTGTTCCCATATGTATAAAAGTGCATGTAGGCTACTCCTATTATGGCTGACTTTATTACACTGTCTTCACCTACACAGACTCCTTCCCATTCCTTCTAAATTTTCTTGCAATGAACTCCAGAACATTACCACTTTGAGCCATCATATCCCTCTTATCAACTATTCTATTTTCTCATTCACACTGTTTCCCATGTACACTGTCATTTTTTACCATTGCTCTCCATAATTCTCTTATTTGCTAAACATCAAGAATATCTTCCTTCTTGTTGGCTAGCCTTGTCTGCTTGTCTTTCCCCAAACCAGCATGCCTAGATTCCCTGATTTTCCTAGTTTTCTACCTTCCTCACAACAACACTATTTAATCCTTCTTTTTTCCATATGTTCCATAGTCCTTATCCTACTGCCCAGTCCTGTTCAGTACAACACTTCACTTTTTCCCATTCAATATAACACTTCACTTTTACATAATGATCAGATTTCTTCACATTAATTTTATTACTATACCAATATATAATTTCCATTTATCCAAATCTGCTTATTCTCTGTATACCTGCCCCAAACTACTGCTAGACCCCAAATAATTATTTTTTTTCTCACAACTTCCTTGTGTTGCTTGATTTTCTGCTCCAGTTAAGCCACCCCTACTAATCCTCCCCCCAGTTTTATACCTAACTATCTGATCAAAAGCAACACACCACACCACATCCATTTCATCCATTTATCTCTTTCCTGTAGCTCTTCATTCCCTGGTGGGTTTACAAACCACTAATCTTAACTCTGCATTAGTAATTTACCCACTCTGTTGCTCAACAGTGTAAATCCAGTGCAGCATACATAAAATAAATATCAACAAGTACTATAATCAGTTTCAGTCCTTGAATAAATACAGGCCATAAAAGATATCAAAGTGGCAAAATACAGCAATTATTATTGTACCAGAATAAAGAATCTTAATGATACAGTGTCCACTACAAATACAATGAGAGAAAAAGCCTGCAAAACTGAAAAATGAATGTGTTAATTCTTTCTAGTTATCATAACAGTTTGCATATATTTCAGTTTGAACATTCACACTACTTTCTCTATAATGTAGTCCTTCTCTGCATAGCTGGTGTATCTTAAAGCCTTTATTGGTAGTTGAGTTAGCAACTTGAGTACTGGAAGTCCATCTCAAAAGAGGGGGAAGGGAAGGGAAAGGAAGGTGGCTTTGGCTTGTCACTTTGATGACACTTAAAAGGAGCAATAGCTGGTGCATAAACTATGGGCCTGCTGACAACATGCTGCCCCTATGCAAGCGTACTGGCTAGAGAAGTAAGGGTAAGAAGACATGCTTCCTGCAGAAGGCAGTGAAATTCAAGAGTGCTGCCACATTGAGGGGGAAGCTCTAAGGGGAAGCATAGGTTCCTGCATCACAGGCTTTTAGGATCATACATTCTTGCTAAGCTTATGGCTAAAGGAGACCATCAAGAATCTCAGCCATACCGCTCAATACTATGCATTGGATCTGGAAGCTAGCCTGATCTCTACCATCTGACTTCCACCACAGAGGATATTGATTGGGCTGATCAGGTACTCCAAGCAAAAACAAATGGATTGTAAATCTCTTACCCAGTCCGGGGTTGCATGGCTCATGTCACTGACAGAACAAAGAGGCTGACTAGGTAAGTGCAGTGGAACAACTGGACATGTCCAGTACCAGTTAGATAGGTGGTAGTACAGTGACAGTAGATTATTACTCTCCACTTTCTCTTAGTACTGGGTAGATAGGTGGTATTACAGTGACAGTAGATTATTACTCTCCACTTTCTCTTAGTACTGGGTAGATAGGTGGTAGTACAGTGATAGTAGATTATTACTCTCCACTTTCTCTTCTATTACTGACAATCTCAAGATTTTCCACTCAGTAATTCTGAAACACAAGTGTAGGTGATTTTCTTGGTTGATTCCAAAATTCTATTATTTAACAAAATATATGGTTTCCTTGGTTTTTGATAATTCTCATGATCTTATTTTGCTGATAGTCTCCAGTTATAATTAGTATTTCTGAAAGGAATTTCTATATGATACCTATGATGGATGGTACCACTTGCCATCCAATGTGGGGACCTAGGCTGGCACTGATGGGGTCTGAATCCCACCACTACCAACCAGTACACCATCAGCGTACATGAAGGACAGAGTCTACAGTCCTTCAATGCGCTCTCTTGCCCAATATAAGTCTGATGGCTACTAGAGGGATGGTCTCTCAAGTCACACTACTGGTACTTAGCAGGTTAAAGTAGAAAAGAAAAGTTTACACAAATCTGATTCAATAATTTATTTATATATTTTATTTTACATTTGTTGACTGGGATAGTTCGACTGGATACATGTCCATTTTCAGCGGTGGCCCGGGGAGAAAAGCTCCAGTTACACATATATACATAACAAATTAAGAGGCAGACAGAGAGCTCACAGTGCCCCTTCAGAGACAATGAATTTTACAGAGTATGGTACTGAGACAGTAAAGTGTTGTCTTCACAGAGGAAAAACAATAAGGTTTTACAGTTTTTCATATTATACATGGCTTAAACAATAACAGTTCACAGTGATTACAAATTATATAAAGCTCTAGGGAAGCCAAGAACAAATGGATGACCAGGTAGGCTGCCTTAATAAAGGTACGGCGGGATGTCGGTGAAGAAGCTGGGCTACCGGTAAAGCCTTGAGAAAGGCTGTGTGTACCCGAGCGCTTGTGGTTGAAGGCTGAGTAAAGCCTTTAGAAAGGCTTCATATACAGGTCGTAGTTCTGGCTGGTCAGGTCGCCTGGTGAGAGGAACCGCTTGTGTGGCAGCTAGAAATCAAAGAATAAACACACAGAAAAAACAGGCAAAACAACGTAAATGTGGCTCGGCTAAGGAGCTCTGCTCGCCGTGGTGGCAAAAAATTAACGTAGTTGAAGTTCAGATTCTAGAAGGTCGTACTTTATTGAAGTAAAAATACCAGAAGTACAATCACCATCAAAGCGTAGTTCCTTAGTGGAAAGAGTGATCCTGAGGATTTCCTTTTATAAGAGTTGCCTGGGGGTGTGTCAGTGGGTGCCAATCAAGTGTGGGTGAAAAAACTTTTATTGTGATTGGGCACGACAACTTGACATCATACCTTACAATCTGATAGGTTAGATAGGTTAAGATACCCCGAGCCAGCTCATACGTGGTTAGTAGAATCACTCTAAACCTACAATAGTGAAGTTCGGAGATTAGCTAAAATTAGCTAAAAAAAGTAGTAAACTAAAAATAGTCTTGCTGGAAAAAAAATCAACCCTTGCTGGTAAAATACATTGTTAGGCTACACTTTTCAAAATCTTCGTCAGGTTGGTGGACGACCTAAAAGAGCATAATAAGCAAAGCCGAGCATACTAGAGAACCGTACCTTTATTAAGGCAGCCTACCTGGTCATCCATTTGTTCTTGGCTTCCCTAGGGTATTTTATTCGTGGATATTTTTCCTCCTCTGCATAGGAGCTTGAATACCCAGGTCCCACAGACAATCATTTTCCTGCTGGAAATTATATAAAGCTGAAATAGGTAACAACCTAAAGACATTAAAAGGCAGTAGGTATAAAATGAAGCTGGAAGGTATCTAAGGAGTTAATCAGGGTTGGTACAGGGGCAAAGCCAGTGGTTTTAAAATATAGTTTGAGGCCTTTTTTAAAGAGATTAAGAGAGGGTTCTAGAGTAAGGTTGGATGGGAATGAATTCCAAGTTTTGCCAACGTAGCTGGCAAATAGGGAGTCACCAGCCCAATTAATGGCTTTGTATGTTTGGACCAGTAGTTTGTTGGATGAGCGTAATGGCCTGGGGTTACAGTAGGGTTTTATAATATTTTTGAGAGCAGGAGTATTTTCAGGGTGTGTGAGAATTTTGTGTGCAACTATGAGCTGATTCTGCTGGAGTAAGTTAGGAAACCTCTAACCATCCTAGGAGCATGAAGTTTTGACAATGATGTGTCCTGTATGAAGAGTTAGTGGCAAATCTGGCAATATGGTTGTAGCAGTGAGAGAGTTTACTAATTTCAGTTTTATTCAAGTTAGAAAGTATGGGAGAAGCATATAGAAGGGTAGAAAGCAGGTTAGAGTGGGCGATAGCTGAATGTGCTAATGGGGTTAAGAAAGGTTTATTTCTGTAAAGTGAGCCAAGCTTTTGATTAACAGTTTTAATAGTCTTATTGACACGCAAGTTGAATTTGATATTATCCACTATAACCTCTAAAAGCTTAGTGTGGGTGCATGGTAAAACAGAGGTACCATTGTTGGTTAATATGGAGAAGGAAGGAGGGGTGGATTGGCTGGTAGGGGTAAAGAGTAGTAGTTTAGTTTTGCTGGGGTTTAAGAGCAGGCGTTGGTTGGTTAGCCAATTTTCCACACTATTAAATGTTTTCTGGGTTAAGGTTTGCAGGTCTGATGGGAATGAGGCAGTGCAGATCAGGGTGGAATCATCCGTATATTGGATGCAGGTGGCTTCCAGGATGACAGTGTGAAGGTTATTGATGAAGATGGAAAAGAGTAAAGACCTTAAAACAGAACCCTGAGGGACAGCCAGGGTGAGAGGTAGCAGTGTGGACAATTTGTCCTGCCACAATACAGCCTGGTTTCTTCCACTCAGACAGGCTGTAAACCATTGAATAGCTTGGTTATCCAGGGAGATGTCTTTTAGAGAGTGGATAAGAAAATGATGACTTGACCTTGTCAAATGCCTTAGAAAGGTCTAGAAAGAGAGCAGAGGATAGCATGTTAGTATTCCAATTTTGGTTTATAGCACTGGTGAAGGAAAGAAGGGCAGTTGTGGTACTGTGATTTGGCCTGAGGTTGTGCTGAGAGTTTGCCAGCAGGTTGTTTAGAGTGAGATAGTGCATGACTTGCTTATAGATTCATAGGTTCATAGATTGATACTAGGCTATCGGCCCTAGGGCCTATACAAGCCTAGCCATAACAATTCCCTGGATATTTCTTCCCACAATATTTACTTCCCTGGACCCCTGTCTAGCAGGGCGACTCACGTGATCCCCGGGGTGAATTTCCTATCTCCCATGCAATCATTAAGGTTCCTTTTGAAGAAGGCCAAGGAGGTGCTCTGCTTGACATGTATGGGCAGTCTGTTCCAGAGTATGGGGCGTCTCTGGGTCAGGAACCTATCCCTCCAGTATGTTTTGTTCATTGTGATGACAGGGTTTAGATCCCTGGAGCATGTGACTCTGAGGGATTGGGATTTCTTTAAGTGGAGCATGTCCAACAGCTCAGGGTTTGACATGGCCTTGTATGTTAAGCAGAGATCGCCTCTGAGTAGATGATATGCCACAGAGTACAGCTGGAGTTTTTTTAGATGGTCAGCATAGGACATCTGCTTTAGGCCTGTGATTCCTTTAGTGAGGTATTTCTGCGGCCTTTCCAGCTTTTGCAGATGTCTTGTGAGGTACATACCAAATGGGGCGTTGTACTCTATAATGGGTCTAATAAGGGATGAGTACAGTGGGGCAATGACCTCCTTTTTTCTGGATGAAAAGCCCTTAGTGATGAGGTGTGCCACATAGAAGGACACACTTATCCATTATTTTGGCCAGTAGTGACAGAATGGCTATGGGTCTGTAATTGAACAGCTCAGTTGAATTGCCCCCTTTGTGGAGTGGGATAACATGAGCTATTTTTCAGATCGAGGGGATGGCACTTTCTGACAGGGTCCTATTAATCAGGATAGAGATGGGGTATGCTATGGCTTCTGCAGCTATTTGTAGATACCCAGCAGGGATGAGGTCAGCAGATAGGGTTGTTGATTTTAATTTTTTGATTAGGGCTCGTATAACAGAGGTAGAGACTGGTTGGAAGTTAAAGAGAGGATACGTAGTGGATGTGACTGAAGTAGTGCTGGAGTTAGTGGGAGCGAGCTGCTTAGCTAGGGACTGGATTGTATCAGTGAAAAAAATATTAAAGGCATTAGCAATCCCCTCAGGTGATTTTTGACTGGAGTTGGATGGGGCTGGAGTGGAAGATTGTCCTGGATGAAGAAGCTGGTTTATACCTGCCCAGAATTTTTGAGGATTGTTTTGGTGTTTTTGTTGCAGGTTGAGGTACTAGTTTGTTTTTGTCTATCAGAATGGATTTTTTAGTGTCATTCCTAAGTTGTTGGAATCTAAGTTGGTCCAGGCTGGATTTAGTTACATGCCAGTTGTCTGATGCTTTATTTTTAAGTTTGATTTTTGACCTGGTTTCTTTTGTAAGCAATGGTGCAGTATTATTTTTAGCTTGAATAGTGCGTTCAGGAACATGGGAGTTAAGGATGCACAGGAATGTAGTGTTAAAGTATTTTACGGCCTCTTCTAGTGGTAGATGTTTAAGGACCGACCAATTAAGTGACCTATGTTCATTACAGAATTTGATGGGGTTGAAGTTCTTGTTGTTTCTGATAGTTTTGTATGTGGGCAGGTGGTGGTATTCAACTTTATGCTTTAGAATGTAAGTTAGAGAGTGGTCACGGAGATCATCAGGGAGGATCCCATATTTATATGAATGGGGGTGATGATTGACAAGTAGCCAATCTAGAATGTTAGCTCTGTTAGTGGATTTGCTAGTCCTAGTAGGAGTGGAAATGAATTGTGAGGAACCAAAAAGATTGATATGGTTGACCGGGGATTCAACTGTGCATGTATGCCAGTCAATATTAAAGTCACCAAGAACAATGGTTTCTTGGGGGTAGGTAATGGATAGCCATTGGAGAATGTCTTCAAGTGTGCCTAACTATTTCACCAAATACAACCTGGCTCCAAGATCATAAAGGAAATATGTATTACTGTCCAGTGTATGGGTTTTCCAACACCTGATATGACTACAGACTTACCACTTATAGAGTTCATTCTCTAGCCAAGTATCCATGTTCCTTTCTCACCACACTCTGTGAATAAAAGTGTCTTCCAGTGCCCTTTAGCCATGGTAACTGGTTTATAGGTTCATAGGTTGGTACTAGGCTATCAGCCCTAGGGCCTATACATGCCTAGCCATAACAATTCCCTGGCTATTTCTTCCCACACTATTTACTTCCCTGGACTCCTGTCTAGCAGGGTGACTGACGTGATTCCCGGGGTGAATTTCCTTTCTCCCATCCAATCGTCAAGGTTCCTTTTGAAGAGGGCCAAAGAGGCACTCTGCTTGACATGTATGGGCAATCTATTCAAGAGTGTGGGGAGTCTCTGGGTCAGGAACCTATCCCTCCAACATGTTTTGTTTATTGTGATGACAAGGTTTAGATCCCTGGAGCATGTGGCTCTGAGGGATTGGGATTTCTTTAAGTGTAGCATGTCCAACAGTTCTGGGTTTGACATGGCCTTGTATGTAAAGCAGAGATCACCTCTGAGTAGACAATATGCGACAGAGTATAGCTGGAGTTTTTTAAGGCGGTTAGCGTAGGGCATCTGCTTTAGGCCTGTGAGATATTTCTGCGGACCTCCCAGTTGTTGCAGATGTCTTAAGAGGTACATACCAAATGAGGCATTGTATTCTATAGTGGGTCTAATGAGGGATGAGTACAGTGGGACAATGATCTTCTTCTGAGTCAGGCAGAAATTTTTTCCCCTCCTTTCCACCCAGTTACAGTTGTCTTGTTAAATACCACTGTCTTTCTAGTTGCCTGCCTCTTATGTTAATCTGACCATATATCTCATTTCCTCTCTACTTTCACTGGCTTGTGTGAGTAATCACAAAATCATAATTTTTGAAATCCCTCCCCTTCAACTATTTAAATTTATTGGCCATCCTACTGTATTCCATAGTACCAGAATACAAAATGACCACCCCTTTCAATCCATCTTGCTGTTTTAAAAATAGTAACTCTCCACTAAACCTTAACTTTTTAAACAGGTAAAACTTAAGTTACCTACTTTCACATCTAACTTCTCTAGTGCACACTGCAGTGTGCATTTTTTTTTCATCTTACCTTTAAGCATCCCTGTGACTAGCACTTGCTCTAATACCTGCTGGAAGGCACTAGGAAGCCTTAAACTGATACAAGCACTCAACTCTCCTTGTTAATAAGGAGAAATTAATAGTAGGCACTAAACAGCCTATAAATGCAAAGTACCTTGCTAAGGTAAGGGAAAACAGCTCTTGTACTTTACAAAAAAAAAGCACCAAACCAGGCATCGCAATTCTGCACCCATAAGAACTTCAAGCAAGTTTTCTGGAGGCATCCCTCAAGAAACTGAGCTTGAGACAAGGGTGCATTATTTGTTTACACTAACCCATTCCCTTACTGGACTGATCCTCTGCATTAGCAGTAGCAGTGCCACTCATATGACAGATAGCCAAGGCATAGAACTGCATGGCTAAATGTCACCTAAGAAACTTCTGCCATACCCAACTAACATTTGTTGGCCTTGATAGTCAGCCCTAGCCTTTGCAGTCCACCCAGCACCATAATGTCATGTTAAACATGTTCTGTATCTGACTGTAAAATATCAGCTTGATAAGCAAGGGCATTCTCCTAGGATATGATCTATTAGCCTGTTGAAAGTTGCAAGGACATTCTTTATTCCAAACTTATATAACCCAAATGAAGTCACAAATGTTGACCTTTTCCTGGCTGATGACCCAGGGTTACTGGTAGGTAACCTTGACACCGAGTCAGTAGTGGCTAAATACATCACCCACCTTCTTTAAGATTTTATCTGCCTTGGTCATATGGTAAGCATCTGCCTCTGTGTTACTGGTCAGTTTTCTGCAGTCCATACAGAACTTTGTGTTGTTATGTTTGTTTGGCACCTGTACCACAGGTGAGACCAAGGGAATGTTGGACTCCTGGATTAACCCCCCCCCCCCAAGTTCCAGCATGACCTGCAGTTCCTCTCTCAGGGTTTGCCTAATCCTTTCCCTATCCTGGATGGGGCTTGTTTAATGTGCAGCTGGTGGTCCTGTGACCACCATGTGGGTACATCATTGTTTATTTGGTTATTTTTAATGGGGTATGACATTAATCTTAATGAACCAATTTCAGCCTCAGCCTTGGTGGTACAGAGATAACAGATAAATCATCAAACAGTGCCATCTAGAAGATATAAGGTATAATATACATGCAATAAACAGTGCAGTGTGAATACAGTGTGAAAATACAAAAATGAGTTTGAATAACCTAACTACAGTTGCAAATATAACTGTGCAAAAATAAAAACAATATTTACAACATATACAAAGATTATGAAACATCAGAAAAGTTTATTTTCATTACTGTACAATCAAAGTGTAAAGTTTTAAGTGAAACCAGTAATGAAACATTTACAATTGCTTTGTTTGATAAAAAAAAAAAAAAAGTTATGTACTCACCATAACATTGCATCTCTGTTGTCCATTTTCATTCTTCCTCAACTGTTGGGTTTAGACATGATCCTTGGATCCAACTCAGTTGCTTCTTCCAGCTCGTGGAACACTGAAACTCTTGAGCTCCTCCCTTTACCCATGATGCCCTAGGTACCTAACATACCTCAGATCTTGTTTGCTGTCCCTATACCTGCTAAGCAGTAAGAAATTATGATATAACAGAATCTGAGACTCAAACAAAGGAACAACAGTTACTGCAGCATCCTTCAATCTTTCCAAGAGTAAAGCAAGGAAGGGGGTTGGTGGGAGGGAAGAATGAAAATGGACAACACAGAATGGAATGTTATGGTGAGTACATAACTTTTTTATCTGATGCTATCATTTTCATTCATTCCTCAACTGTTAGGACAGGGTCCCAAGCTACCTAAATCCTTGGAGGACTCTAAGGAAGGATATTCCTGAACACAGCTGAGACAAAGGCTGCTCTTCCCCTAAAGACCAGATCCAGTTTGTAATGAGCATAAGGATTAGCCCAAGTTGCAGCTACACAAATATCATCCAAGGAAGTTCTAGATAAAAAGGCTGAAGAAGTTGCCATAGATCTGGTGGCATGGGCTGTTGGTGGTTTTGGTAAAGACAAACCCACTTTTTTGTATACGAAAGTAATACAATCAGTCAGTCATTTGGCTAAAGTCACTTTAGAAACTGGTTTGTCTAATTTTGATCCTGAAAAGGAAACAATTATTTGGATTTCCTCAAATTTTTGGTTCTGTGAAGATAGAAACAGAATTGTCTGTGAACATCCAATAGGTGTATGGTATATTCTCCTTTATTTAAGAAATTTGGAAAGAAGACCGGAAGATTGATAACCTAATTAATATTGGATTCTGATACCACCTTAGGTAGAAAGGAAAGATTGGTCTGTAAAGATACTCTATCCTTTTGAAAAATCAAATAAGGCGGTTTAGACAACAGGGCCTGTAATTCCGATACCCTTCTGACAGAAGTTTTAGCAACCAGGAAGTTAGTTTTCCAGGTCAAAAACTTTAGTTCACACTTACCTGATGGTTCAAAAGGGTGTTGTGTTAAGGTCTGCAAAACAATATTTAAATCTCAAGGTGGAGTGGGGTCCTTTAACAGAGGTCTAAGTAGAAATGTTCGTTTGAGAATGGCTTTGCAAAGTCTGGATGATGCCAAAGTCTAATTATTTACTCCTATATGAAAATTAGAAAGGTGTGCCAATTACACTCTTACAGTTGCTGAACTAGCCCCTTCATTAAAAACAGCAGCTAAAAAGTCAAGAACTTTAGAAAGTGGAGATGAAAAGGGATAGAAATTCTTTTTTATGTGCCCAAAATGCATAACCTTTCCATTTACTTTTGCAAACTTTTCTAGTGAGAAAGTCACTGAAAAAACAATCAGTAAAAACAAAATGAAAACTCCAGCAAAGCTAGAACTTTCACTGATTGACTTCCCAAACCTCTTGTATCAGAGGCACATGGGATATATGCAAATGAGCCTTATGAACATCAGGTGTTTCAGCTAATAGGCGATTCTGAATGCCCATGACTTGTTTCGCCATTTTAATGGACAGTTTCAGCCCAATAAAGCCAAACCCCACTAGCTGTGGATATGCATATTTCAGCTTTAACACTCTGCTTGTGCTGTGCTGATGAGGTCATAACAAGGCCGAAATTAACCTGCAAGGATATAGTGGTCTCTGACTTGGAGGATGTGGTCCCAGAGAGGGATTTGGAAAGTTCTGTAACCAAATCTACTTGAAGTCTTGTAAAATGTGCTAAATAATTCAGTGATCTAAGAGTGAAGGTCACTGAAGCATACACACATTTCCTGAATCTGTCCTGCACCCTAAACTGCCTGTTAGGAGGGTGGACAGAGGGACTTTATTCTGATAGTTCCTTCTTGGTGGCCACCGTCACAACCATGGCATTAACTGGTACTCCCTTAATCCAAAAGGTTCTATCCTTAGGTGGTCCCAGGATCCTACCTGGACTCTTATGGATAGGCTCTATTATATTAGGTTCCTTCCACACCCATCAAGAGACCAAACCAATGAGCTCATCAGTAGGCAGTATCACCTAGGAGGTAGATGGGCCAGTGCCAAAGGCCTCCACTAATACCGATTCCTCTTGGGAAGGGTTATCAGAGGACCAATCACCCTTTTGTTTTAGGAGCTCTAAGATGTCTCCAAATTAGACATCAATGGATGGTGATTTGGGAGACACTTCCCCTTCACCAAAGTCAGTGTCTTCTGTGATAGACTCTTGCAGAGAGTCTAATTGCCTCCTTTTCCACTTCCTCTTCCTAGGAACTTCTTCAGTGGGATGTTCCAGAGAAGGGACAGAAGAGATCACTATACTCTGCTGGGTAGTCTGAAGACTGGTTTGGTCTGGATATCCTAATGGATCAGATGACTGAGGCTCTGGATGCAGAATGGAAAGTGTGGTCACCGCCAAAGAGGGAAGAGAATATGAACTCTAGGAACAGAGAAAGCTCTCTCCACTACCTTGAAGGCAGGATGCCTTGGAGAAAAGGACACCGACACATCTAAGGCATGCTTATGGACCATTGGCTCCCTTCACCCCAAAGGCAAACTACTTGAGGAAGGAGTTGGAGCCGAGATGTCCAGAGCTGAATCTCTGAGTGGTAAAGATGGATCTGGCAGCTTCAGAGTTGAGTCTAATACCCTGGAACCTGCACCCATGCTACAGCTCCAAGAGTTGTCCAGTTCTGAAGTGCTAGGTGCCAGACCACTCAGAGACACCACTGGAGTCGAAGATGCCAAAGCTTCAGATCTGAGGCAGAGTACAGGACTTTTGGGTCTGATGGCTCCAAAACCGCAGGTTAGATCAGAAAAGGAGCTAACAGTGGAAGCGTAGTACTGACAGGATCTCCAGTCCCAATGTGGTCAGAGCTGGGAGAACTCCCATTTGAATCTGCGTCCTAAGGAATTTCCTCACCATCCTGTCCATATGAGCTTCTGTAAGACCCTTGAAAGATTGAATGGATGAAGCTGTAGATGAAGGTCTTGAATGGTGTTGGGATGCTGGCAAAAAGGGTGATAGGAGCTGAGGGATGATTGGATCTGACAATATCAGAGATGTGTTGATCCATGGAGATTTTTCTGTTCTAGATTTCAGATTCAAAGCAGTCGGATCTGATTTTTTAGCATGTTCAGAGGTGAGTAGGCTCTAAACAACATATGCACTTTGAATGTGCATCTGAGTTAAGAATTTTGTGGCCGCAGAGTCAGACCACGCACTTATTAAAAACTGAAGGTTTATCAGGCATAACAGAGAAATTAAATACAGCAAGTAAGAAGAAAAGTTTTTTTTTATTTAGAAAGGGGAGAAATTACCAACAATGGTAATTTAAAGAGGTATTAACAAAGTATTTTAAGGGACAGTAATACCAACTGTGGTATTAAAGAATACTCAAAAGATTAATATAATAAAAATAGAAATTAATTTAGAAATAACTTACTAAAAGTTATAAAAGGGAGGAAAGTTACATATAAAAATATAGAATTTTAATAAGAAAAACTTTTAACTCATTAAAAAAATACTATAATAACTCAAGAGTTTACAGCGATCACGTCTGAACACTATGGTGGCACATGAGATCTGAGGTGTGTTAGGTGACTAGGGCATTATGAGTAAAGCGAGGAGTTTGAGAGTTTCACTGTTCCACAAGCTGGAAGTAATGCCCAAGTCAGATCTGAGGATTGGATCTGAACCCAGCAGTTAAATGAATGAAAATAACGTCAGATTAGGCTTTAGGTTGTGGCTGGAGGTTAGAGTAGTTAGTAAGGACTTGTAAGTAAATGGACAGGGACTGCCAAAGTTTGAAAGCTAAAAGGGAAAAGTTGTGGTTACTACAATATAGCCTAGTTCCTGATGTTAGAAGAATAGGTCCAAGCTGAGAGTAGGATCTCGGATTACAGGTGGGTGTGGTGGTGTCCAGTTTAGCAGCGGGTAATGTGTGTTATCTAGATGCAGAAATTTTAAAATAAGTGAGCCTAGTAACAGGTCATCTCTTTGTTAACTGGTAGCCAGCCAGCTTTAGAAATGGTGATATGGTGGTGTTCTGACCTTTGGAAGTTTGTAGTTAACCAACAGATTAAATTTAACAAATGCAGGAAACAGCTGCAGCAGAGGAAGTTCATGTTCTAGTTGGGAAAGAGGATTCTCTTTCCTATGGAGGTTTGTGCAGGTGGAAAGAGGTTATAGGAGATCTTCCTTGCCCAGAGCAGTAGGTGGTTAATTTTGTCTTTGTTTTTTTTTTTGTGTGAGCTTAAAAAGTAAGAGTCTGGTTTAACAAAATCCCTGGGTATTTGAAGGAAACTGCTACTTTGATTGCTTGATTGGTTTGGTCTTTTATGAGGATAGTGCTGGGAGCTTTTGGAGTTTATTTGAGGAGCTGTTAGTGGTAAGCCAGGCAGAGAGGGTGAGAAAGTCATTTTGTAGTACTAAACCAAGAACAGAGAGTAAGAAGGTCATTTTGCAGTAGCTGTTGGATTTCTGTATGAGAGGGTCTAGACCTATGTATTACCACATAATTTGTCAGTTTATTGATGAAAATGGAGAAAAGGAGGGGGACAATGATAAAAACTTTGCAGTATCCCTTTGATGATAGAAGCTTCCTTTGATAAAGATGCTCCAATCTTCACCCTAAATGATCTATTGTTAATGAAGTTTTGGAAGAATTCTGAGACACTGGGGATAACTACAATTAAAATCATGAGGTTTAGGAAAATGTAGTAGTCTGCCATGTCAAAGGTAGGTGTCAGGTCAGTAAAACGGCTTCATGTAAGGTTGTCTTTATCCATGGTTAAGTAGAATGGCATCAGCTGTGGTTCTAAGATCTGGCATGGTGCTTCTACCTGATCCACAACCCATGCTGTTTTAGAGAGAAGGTGGCATTACTGTAAGCATGAGATGAAATGGTTATATATGATCTTTTTCAAGGTTTCACCCAGGGTAGGTAGGCTGGGGATAGGGTGGAGGTGGGTGTCTTCAGATGGTTTTAGTTGCTTTGGCAGGGGATGTCTAAAGAAATCTTTTATAAGTTAGGAAATACATTTGAGGTGAGATAGGGGTTAAAATGTGTTGCAAAAGGTGAACAACACTGCATTGGAGAGTGATTTGAGGGAGCCCAAGTTTTTGTGGGAAACAGCTGCAGTTAAAGTTGGTCCATATGAACCAGGCGCATAGGATGACTGACCCAGAAGGGATTTGGTGTAACTGTGGTTCAATGACTTTGGCTTTGATCTGGTTAAAGTAGAAAGTGGAAGGTGAAATGGTATTTAGGGGAGGATGAAGTGGAAGGTGAAATGGTGTTTAGGGGAGGATGAGGTATGGAATGATGGAAGGTATGGAAAGATGGAAAGGATGGGAGAGTCCTCTTTTCATGAAGGAATTGGTGGGGGAGGTGCTTTTGAGACTGATGTATAGTATTTGGGGGTTATTTGTGCTGGAGTTTCTGTGATCAATGAAAGTTGTACTTCTTGCCAGGCATGTTTTGGAGAGTGTAAAAGGGAGACTTGTCTGATTCTCTAGAGATGGGCATTGTGTCTTTTAACAGATTGTTTTGCTAGGCTAGACAGAGTGGCAAAATAGTTTATTTTGTCTTATTTTGGGTTTCTTTTTCCAGTTTTGATATGCTTTGTTGTGGAACTTTAGAAGTTGTTTTTGTTCTTTTCTTAGCCAGTAATTTTTGCTGAATTTAAGACATCTTGTCATAAAAGGGATAACTTGAGTTGTAATTGTAAGAAGGTGTGAATAAGTGTTTCTGTGGCTTCTGAAGAGTCTTGGGAGAAGACAGTGGGTGAATAGTAGAAGTTAGAGAGGTGTTATTGAAAATTAATGAATTCCAAAAGTAATTTAGAACTGAAGGGAAATCAGTTTGGGAGTCGCTTAACAGTGATTTTATTTATATTGAAGATTATCATGCTGTGATAAATAAAGGATTGCTGGGTAATTGGTAAGAGAGGAAATACTGATAGGCCGGTTTGTAATAAGGAAGTAAAAGAGCGTGTGGATCTGTGAGTATAGATTTGAGTGGGTTGGCTCTTCTATGGGTTGGATTAAGCCAGGGTCTGCTATGAGTTCTGTTATGTCATTATAGGAGGTTCCCAAGAAGTTGAGGTTGAGGTTGGAAATTCATCATGCATATATATATTTTTGTATTGTGGGGAAATTGTGATAATTTCTTGGAATAGGGTTTGGAGCGTTTTGAAGGAGAAGGGTGGTGGTAAATAGGCTACAGTAAGTAAGAGGTGGCTGTTATTGTGTATATGACTCTTTCGTAGTAGTCATTTGGGATTTGTGTGAATAGCAGCATTTGCTTGGGCAGTTGTTGACATGTTTATATGGTGTTTCTGAAGAAGAAGAAAGAGAATGTCAAGCTTTTTTTTTCTTTGGAAGTTAGAAATATGAGGAGAGGGCAGAGAGAAGAAGGTGAGGTGGTGGAGGCAAAAGGTGGTATATAGTGGAGAAAGGGAGTGGGTTGGGGGGATGTTTATGAGGTATAGGGTAGGAAAGGAAGTAGAGGCAAAGCCTAGCTCCAGAGCTGCTTGGTGACTCATCTGTCACAGGAAAGCAGCAGATGAGATCTGGGGTAAATTGGAGAGGAGCATTCTGGGTAGGAGTAAAGCTCAAGAGTTTTTGCTTCTCATGGGCTTTAGTAATGGCCGAGTCGGTTCTGATATTTGGAACCAAACCTATATGTCAAGGATAAATGAAGACTGACATCAGATTGCTCTGTTTAAACATACCTTAACTTGCAGTCAGGCATCATTTACGTTTTTTGTACTAGAGGAGGTTCCCAGGACCCCGGGGGGGGGGACCTTTGGGAAGCTAAAATAGAATATAGGGAAGTTTATTGGCAACTAATATTCAAAGGAAAGTGACTTCCAGGTCTTAATGAGAACATTTCTCTGGTGCTGATATTAAAATTAAGAGCAGCCAGATTGTAACTTCCCTAGTTTTGAAAAAATATTACTTATGCACTGATTCCCTCTTTTTATGGAATCTGTGTTTGTTTTCGTGGTGTTCTTTGTGGTTTTTGCCCATCTCAGCACTGTATATGATTTTTAGATTTCATCATTTATGCTACTGGCTTTTTAAAATAGTCTTTTAAACAGTTTTTAAACTTTTTATAAACCTTTTACAAATTCTTCATGAAGTTTATTTTAAAGTTATTTACAAAGTCATAAATTATTCATTAATATTTATATTTATTTATTTGGCATGGCATATTTTTATATATTATATATATTTTTAGGATTGTCCTTTCTTTTCTTGCACATTTGTTAATATTACTATTATTATTTTCCATGGTGAGTTGTTTCTGTTTTTTTTTTTTTTTAAACAGGCAAGTTATTTTTAAATTCTGTTTAGGAACATGTTCACATATTCTAATATGAACTTTTTATTGAGAAGATTTCAACTGTTTAAAGAGAGGCATTATATTTATGGAAATTATATATATATATATATATATATATATATATATATATATATATATATATATATATATATATATTATTTTTGATAGGAAATGAAGTCATTAATTAATTGATTATAAAAGTAGGGAATTGGGCTGGGTCAGCATCTGATGAAGTCCTTGTAGGAGGATGAAAATGTTGCGTGTTTTTAGCGTTAATGTGTTTAGTTTAATAAAATGTGCTGTGTTTCTTATTTAAAGAAGGCATCACTGGTTCCTCAAAGTGCAAATTATTCTTTGCATTGGTAGTTTGTGAATGGAAGAGGTTGGCGAAGAAGTGGGATTGTCAGAGAGATAAAGAAAGTAGACAGGTGTACAAGGAGATGAGGTGCATGGTGAAGAGAAATGTGGTGAAGGCTAAGGATAAGGTGTATGGCGAGTTGTATGAAAGGTTGGACATTAAGGAGGGAGAAAAGGGCCTGTAACAATTGGCTAGACAGAGGGACTGAGCTAGGAAACATGTGCAGCAGGTTAGGGTGATAAAGGATAATGAGGGAAACATATTCACAAGCGAGGAGAGTGTGTTGAGCAGATGGAAAAAGTACTTTGAGGGGCTGATGAATGAAGAGAATGAGAGAGAGAAGGTTGGATGATGTGGGGATGGTGAATCATGAAGTGCAGTGGATTAGCAAGGAGGAAGTAAGGACAGCTATGAGGAGGATGAAGAATGGAAAAGCTATTGGTCCAGATGACATACCTGTGAAAGCATGGAGGTGTTTAGGAGAGACGGCAGTGGGGTTTTTAACCAGATTGTTTAACAAAATCTTGGAAGGTGAGAGGATGGCTGAGGAGTGGAAAAGAAGTGTATTGCTACCGATATTTAAGAATAAGGGTGATGTGCAGAGCTGTAGTAACTACAGAGGGATAAATCTGAACAGCCACACCATGAAGTTATGGGAAAGAGTAAAGGTTAACAAAGGATGTGATGATTAGTGATCAGCAATATGGTTTCATGCCAGGAAAGAGCACTATAGATGAGATGTTTGCTCTGAGGGTGTTGATGGAGAAGTATAGAGAAGGTCAGAAGGAGTTGCGTTGTGTCTTTGTGGACTTAGAGAAAGCATATGACAGGGTACCTAGAGAGGAGTTGTGGTATTGTATGAAGAAGTCGGGAATGGCAGAGAAGTGTGTAAGAGTAGTACAGGATATGTACGAGGGCACTGTGACAGTGGTGAGGTCTGCGGTAGTTGTGATGGATGTGTTCAAGTTGGAAGTGGGATTACATCAAGGATCAGCTCTGAGCCCTTTATTATTTGCAATGGTGATGGACAGGTTGACAGATGAGATCAGACAGGGGTCCCTGTGGAGTATGATGTTTGCAGATGACATTGTGATTTGTAGTGAGAGTAGGGAACAAGTTGAAGAGATGGAGATATGCTCTAGAGAGGAGAGGAATAAAGATCAGCAGGACTAAGACAGAATATATGTGTGTGAATGAGAGGGAGGACAGAAGAATGGTGAGGATGCAGGGAGTATAGTTGGTGAAGATGGATGCCTTTAAATACTTGGGATCCACAGTTCAGAGTAATGGTGAGTGTAAAAGAGAGGTGAAGAAAAGTGTGCCTGCAGGGTGAAGTAGATGGAGAAGAGTGTCTGGAGTGATTTGTGACAGAGGTATGCCAGTAAGAGTGAATGGGAAGGTCTGCAAAATGGTAGTGAGACCAGCTATGTTATATGTGTTGGAGATGGTGGCACTTACAAAAAGACAGGAGTCAGAGCTAGAGGTGGAAAAGTTAAAGATGTTAACATTTGCATTGTGTGTGTGACAAGGATGGACAAGATTAGAAATATATTAGAGGGTCAGCTTGGGTTGGACAGTTTGGAGACAAAGCCAGAGAGGCAAGATTGCATTGGTTTGGACATGTGCTGAGGATGGATGCTGGGCATATTGGGACAAGGATGGTAAGGATGGAGCTGCCATGTAAGAGGAAAACAGAAAGGCCTAAGATAATGTTTATGGATGTGGTGAGAGAGGACATACAGGTGGTTGGTGTGACCGAGCAAGATGCAGAGAACAGGAAGAAATGGAAACAGATGATCCACTGTGGTGACCCCTAACAGGATCAGCTGAAAGAAAAAGAAGATGAAGAGGTGGTTTGTGACTGTATTTACTCACTAGATACCTCTGAGTTTGGGTTTTGTGTTTGGTGAGTATATAAATTACTATCAGAGCATTACTACATGAGCCAAGGTAAATGAGGTAACTGGCTCTACTCTGATGCCACAAGGGAGTGTCAAAAAACAAACTCACCCATTTGTCCTCTGTGATGGCTGATTAAGGTACTGGGTGAAGGGAAATTTGTCTCCCAGCTGCCACCAGAGGGGACAATCAGGTAACTTTTCACAAGTGCTTAAAGGGTTTCCCTGAAAAAGGAATCCCTAAATCCTTGGTTCTGTGGATTCCCTCCGTCCCTGGGTATATGGTTTCCATTAAAGGCCCCCCTCCCCAGTGATGAGTGGTCTTATTAGAAGTGCAGTCAAAGGAAGATAATCAAGACTTCTTGAACCAGAGACCTTTGCTACCTTCTGGTTCCTGGAATAGGAACTTTGATAGATTTTATAGCAGATACTGCTGGCAGACAATGTCTTTCCCTTTTGCTCACTCTTCATCAAAGTCTATTTAACATTTGGGCCCAACAAAGATGCTCCCTTGCAAGGGGCAATTATAATGGAAGTTTTCAAGTTGTCCACATCAAACAATCACAGTTAAGCATGAAGGCATATGGCTGTGCTGGTGTCTGCTTTCCTAGCTGCCTCATCAGCTGCATTATGAAGTAGTCCCATGGACAGTTTGGTGATGGACAAGATGGTAGACAGTTAGGCTTCCATCTGTTTCCTGGCATCTGGTGTGGTGGTCTCCAGTGGGAATATAGGCTCTGTTTCACTAGATCCCTTTGGGGCTGTGTCATGTGTGTGAAGTAGTTCAAAACCGTCTGGGAAAAATTTCCTGATGCACATACCCACTTCCCAAAATTACCCAAGGGAATGGACTCAATGTGAGAAGGACGTACTGTGGAGCTCATAGTTCCTTCTTGGCAGACTTGCAACCACAATGGACTGAATTAGAGGCTCCTTACTCAAATAGGGTCAATCCTTGTGAGGTCTCAGAATCATATTATGCCTATGGGATATCAGTTCTATCACATCAGGTTTCCTCTGTGCCCTCCCCATCACCAAGTCAACGAGACAGTCTGTGGGAGGGACCACCCAGGAAACAGACGGCCCAGCTCTCATGGCCATGAAAAAGAAGTTATGTACCTACCATAACGTTCCATGTTAGTTGTCTTCATCTCTCCTTCTTTCTTGCTGGTTGGGATCGGAGCCGATCCTCGGCTCTGACTCGGCCATCTTCTATAGCTCGAGAGCTGTTTACTGGCTCGAGGCTACCCCTTATCCCATGATGCCTAGCGTTAGCTACCCAGATCTCATTTGAAATAGCTAACTGCAGACATAGCTATAGAAAGGCTCCCTCCAAACAAAAGGTCAAGCATACCTGTCCTATTCTCTAAGTCAGTAGAGGAAACGAACCAGAGAATACTCAGCCAATGAAATCTGAAGTCGTCTCGGTCCAATAGGATAGGGGGATGGAGGGGAGGATGCAAGAAAGAAGGCGAGATAAAGACAACTAACATGGAACGTTATGGTAGGTACATAACTTCTTTATGTTAAGTTGTCAATCTCGCCTTCGTTCTTGCTGGTTGGGACAGCGTCCCTAGCACCTACAATCCTGGGTGGCTCATTGGAACAGACTCTTCAGAACAGCGGAACCAAAGTTAGTTCTACTCCTGGAAACCAAATCCAACTTGTAATGAGAAATAAAGGTATGAGGATTTGCCCACGTAGCGACAGCACAGATAGAGTCCATGGGCAACCTAGACTGGAAGGCTACAGAGGTGGCTAAGGCCCTAGCAGAATGACCCTTCAGTTTGATAGGCAAGTCTTTGTTCCTTAGTTGATAGATAAAGGTAATAATGTGAGACAACCACCTGGATAAGGTCACTTTAGAAACCGGGAGACCCTGTTTTCCTCGAGCATAGGAGAGGAATAGTTGGTCTGACTTCCTAATATCCTTTGTCCTATGCAGGTAAAAATGCAATTGTCTATGAACATCCAATTGATGTAACTTGTATTCTGCCTTGTTGATATGGTTAGGAAAAAACACAGGTAGGTCTATAGATTGATTCAAATTATTTTCTGAGCAGACTTTCGGATGAAAGGAGGGATTAGTCCTCAGAGCAACCCTGTCCTTATGAACTACTAAGTATGGAGGATGGGCACATAGTGCCTGAAGTTCGGAGACTCATCTGGCTGACGTAATAGCTACCAGAAAGAGAGTTTTCCAAGATAGAAACTTAATGGAGCAGAACTCAGCAGGTTTGAAGGGGGGCATAATCAATGATGTTAGTACCAGATTAAGGTCCCATGGAGGAGGGGGATCTCTTAATGGGGGTCTAAGGAGAGTAGTCCCTCTTAGAAAGGCTTTGCATAGCTTATGAGACATAATGTTTGCATTAGACCACCCAACATGAACATTTGAAATGGCCGCTAATTGAACTCTGATTGTAGCAGAAGTGGACTCCGAATTAAAGAGTTCTGTTAAGAACTCCAAGATTTCATGGAGAGGGGCTGTGAAGGGATCTATGTTCCTGGCCTCTGCCCAACAAGAAAAACGTTTCCATTTGCTAGCATAAGTCCTTCTAGTGGCAGACTTATGGGAGGAGACAATAATGTCACATACTGCTGGGGAAATGCTGGGAAGCCTGGCTAAGGTTGGAAGTGGAGCAACCAAGCTGTAAGCTGGAGTGTTTGAAAAGATTGATGCAGCCCTCCTAATTGATGGATCAGTAGGTCTGGAATCGGATCCAGAGTCCAGGGCTGCTTGAGAAGGTAACGGTGCAGGAATGGGAACCATATCTGTCGAGGCCAGTAGGTGGCAATGAGGATCATCTTGCAACCCAACAAAACTGCTTTCTGTATGAGTTTTGGTATCAGGGGAAATGGAGGGAAAGCATAAAGAAGTCCCTGGGGCCAATCGTGGACTAGAGCATCTCTGTGAGAGTGACCTGGAAGCAGAAGAAGGGAGAAGTAGTTGCTGCATTTGGTGTTGAAGGGGGTGGCAAAAAGGTTGCAGCAAGGCTGTCCTTGCGGAAGATCAGATCCAAAACTACCTGACTCAGAGACCACTCATGAGGCATGAGAATAGCTCTGCTGAGCCTGTCCGCTATGACATTGGACGTCCCAGGGATGTGCATCACAATCAGAAATCGTTGGGAGGAAATCGCCCACTGGCAGAGTCTGAGCGCTTCTCGAGATAGGGGGTAGGATCTGGTTCCGCCCTGCTTGTTGATGTACCACACCATTGACATGTTGTCCGATTGTATTGCAATGGTCCCAGAAGGGAGAGAGTCCTGAAGAGCTTGCAACGCTAGGAGCACAGCTCTCATTTCTAGGACGTTTATATGCAGATGGTACTCGTGAGTCTGCCAAGTGCCTTGGACTGTCCTTCCCTGATAATGCCCCCCCACGCTATCAGGGAGGCGTCTGTGGTCACTGTAGCAACAGGAGGGGGCTGAATGAAGGGTCTGCCCTGAGTCACTAGAGGGGTGACCATCCACCAGGAAAGGTGTCTTTTGCATGCTTCTGTAATCATGATCATATGAGACATGGGGAGCTGTTGGAAGGACCACTGTGTGAATAGAAGCCACTGAAGGATTCTCATGTGAAAACGGGCCAGGGGTATCAGAAGAATTGCCGCTGCCATAGAGCCTAGAGTTTGAAGGACATACCTGACTTGAACCCTTTTGCATTGCATGAGGAATTGAACTTGCTGGCGAATTGTGGACACCCTGTCCGAAGGTAGCTTTGCGTACATGCTCCTTGTGTCTAAGTCTGCTCCTATATAGGTAATAGATTGACAGGGCAACAAGCCAGATTTTTTGAAATGTATAGTAATGCCTAGCTGAGAGCAAATTGAAATTGTGTAGTTCCTGGCTTGAAGAAGTTGATGCCTGGCAGTAGCAGTGAGGAGCCAGTCGTCTAGATATGGAAACACCTGGAATCCTTGATGCCTCAGGTGAGCCGTGACCACTGCCATACATTTGGTGAACACCCTGGGGGCTGTGGTGAGACCAAAGGGCAGAGCTCTGAACTGGTAATGGCTGGCTCCCAGCCGGAAGCGAAGGTACCTCCTGGAGCGTCTGTCCATCTTGATATGATAGTACGCATCCTGGAGATCTATGGAGCACATCCAATTGTCCTGACCCAGAAAGGGTAGAATGGACTGTAGCGTGATCATCTGAAACTTTGTTCTTTGAACAGACTTGTTCAGTCTGATGAGATCCAAAATAGGTCTCCAGTCTCCTGTCTTTTTTGGTACCAAAAAGAACCTTGAGTAAGTTTCGGATTCATATTGGTCTGCCGGGACTTCCTGGATGACTCTTTTTTCCTAGCAGTTTTGAAACTTCTATAACTGCTTGGTCCCTCAGATTGGGTGGAACATCTGGGGGGGGACTTGCATGACGGTAAAGGGGGTTGAAAGAATGGGATTCTGTAACCTCCGGATATGATTGAATGTACCCATTTGTCTTGTGTTAGGTTTAGCCAGGCCTTTAGGTACATTGAAAGTCTCCCCCCGACTGCCTCCAGAGGCGGATAGTCGGGCAACACTTCAGGGATGTTGGAAGGGCTTGTCAGAGAAAGATTCTCTGCTTCCCTGGTTCTGTGGACCCCCTCTGCCATGAGGGCAGCATCTGTTGTTATTGTTATTTCCTCCTCTGCCCCTGGAGGAAAAATCACCACGTGTGTCAGGCGAAGCTCCCTGGGATTTAAGATACCACATTTTCCCACTCTTCTGACCCTTGGAGTATGGTCTGGAAGGAGTGGAAAAATGGACTCCCATGGCAGAGAGAGTCTTGCCTTCCTGCTCACACCTAGTGAGAGTGTCTTTCATCTGTGGTCCAAAAAGAAAGGAACCATCAAAGGGAGTGTTGGTGAATGATGCTCTAAAGGGTTCCGCAAAGTTACACAGCCGCATCCATGCATGTCTTCGAAGTGCCACGCCTGTGCCTGTAGCTCTACTCGCACCATCAGCTGCGTAGAAAATGACCCTCATAGAGGAGTTGACTACTGAGTTAAGGGTTGCCAGCTGAGAAGCCACTTTAGCCTGAGCCCCTTCAGTTGATGGATCCTGAAGGGTATTTCCAAGCTCTTTCAGGAGATCCCTCTGAAGCCTGGTGAAATGGCATAAGTAGTTCAGTGACCTCATGGAGAAGGTCGCTGAAGCAAACATTCGCTTCCCATATCTGTCCATAGTCCTGGACTCCTTCTTAAGAGGATGGACAGAGGAAGAAGTTTCCGCTAACTCCTTTTTAGTGGCTACTGCTACCACTATGGCATCCACGGGAACACCCTTAGCGAGGAACTGCCTGTCTGGGGGAGCAGTGATAAACCTGCTTGGCCTCCTCAAGGTTGGTTCCACTGTATCCGGGGCTGACTAAGCCCTTCGAGCCACCACTGACATTAGTGGATCGAAGGGCGGAGAAACCCAGGAGGTGGAAGGTCGGGAACCGAACGCATCCAGGAATATGGATTCATCCTCGGTAGGGGCAAGGGTATTTCAGTTCCCCCTCTGCTTAAGCATTTCTAGGATGTCCGTGAAGAAAACATCTTCAGAGGGGGATCTCGGGGACCCTTCCGATTCATCCAAATCCGTATCCAAAGTGACAAACTTGGGGGAGTCAATGTGCTTCCTCTTGCACTTCTTCTTCTGAGGGGGCTCCTCTGAACGATCAGGGGAGGCCTCAGAAGAAGAGGAAACACCCAATGGGGTGCCCTGGAGTGCTGGTTCCCCATGCTTGGGGTCTGGAGGAGGGACAGAGGTTGACGCAGGCACTACGGGGGACGGAGCCAGTGGGATTAAAGGTGGAGCTGACTGGGAGGCCAGCACACTCCTCATAACATTGAAGGCTTCCCTGCCACAATGCAAAGAAGGCTACGGCTCCGAGGAGACCGGAATCCTCCTCCGCACTGAGGGAGATGGCTCCGAGGCCGATGTAGGAGCCGAGCTTACCTGCACAGACGCTCCGAGAGGGAGAGCAGGGACAGACAAGGGTCCGATGCCACTCGCCCCCACGGAGCCGACGAGGGAGTCTCGGCGCTCAGATCCCTCGACAGAAGGCACCATCGATGGGATTGGAGCCAATGACGGAGCCGAAGGAGAAATCGTAATTGGAGCCGATGGTTCCATGACTCGAACCCCAATAAACTCCGGCTCTGAGCTCAATAGAGTTGGAGGAGGAACATCAATAGAAATGGACGGAGCCGACACCTGATGAGGAGGGCTGGACAACATTTTGGCCAGTGCCTGCGACTTCAACAACCTACTGACCACTCTCTCCACGTCGTGGCCCGAGAACCTAGAGGACTGAGAAGAATGTGAAGATCTATGACTACGGTCACTCTGCAAAAGGGGAGACCGAGGAGCCGAATGAATGGACTCTAGCGAAGGGGACCTCGGCCTTTTTGGGTCCTTGATGGCTCAGAGGGTACTAGTGGAGCCGACGAGGAAGCAGTCTCCTTGGTTCCAGCCGGGACCGAAGAAGTAGTAGGCAAGGTTTGGGCCAATGACGGCTCTGAGCTGGGAGCCAATGATTTGGCCGGTTTAGGGGATTTCACTGGCTGAGCCTTGGCCGGTGAATCCTGAGGCTTGAGAAGACCTCTCTAAATAAGTTTATTCTTGTGCTCCTGCAGAACTCTTGGGCTAAATGCATGGCAGATAGAACAAGAGTCTTGCAGGTGCACTGCGCCTAGGCAATAGATGCAAGAAGTGTGCCCATCTGTCAGACACATCTTCTGACAGCATGAGTCACACTTCTTAAATCCCAACACCTTGGATTCTTTAGACATATCCAGCAAAAAGAGAATTCACAACTTTAAACTACTTTGGCCAGCAGGCCAGCTACACAAAGAAGTAAAAAAACAGAACACTACCACAAAAAACACAATATAAGATAGATTTTTTAAGACTAGGAAGCCTCTAACTCAAACGGCTACCTAACCAAAAGACTAATACGCTACTACAGACGGGAAGGGGGAGGAGAACTCTCTAATTTAAATGAGTTCTAAGGGGGAAAAAAACTACAATACACTAAACACACTAAATCTACTAGTTATTGGCTATAAAATAACAACAATTACAATACAAAAAACCCTCATCTGAGAAAAAAGGCTGATTAATAAAGTTATACAAGCCTGAGCCAGTAACCATGAACCTAGCAGCTGAAGCGGCAAATGAGATCTGGGTAGCTAGCGCTAGGCATCATGGGATAAGGGGTAGCCTCGAGCCAGTAAACAGCTCTCGAGCTATAGAAGATGGCCGAGTCGGAGCTGATCCTTGGCTCTGATCCCAACCAGCAAGAATGAAGGCGAGATTGACAACTTAACATTAATACTTCCTCATCTGGGGAATAGGATCAGTGTCCCAATTCCCCCCTTTGGCAAATCATATTCATAATTTCTCCAAAGGTCGAATCTTAGGGAATACAGTCATCCTTCTATTTCATCAAGGTGTGTGTCTTGAGTTAGAGATTCTATGGCAGAGTCTATGTGTCTCCTTTTGCACTGACATTTCTTGTGATCCTGGGGGGAGTCATTTGAGGAGCTGAACAGAGGTCCCTGAAGCATCAATGAAGGGAGTGTTCAAGGTGCTCTCGGTCAGCCTGTCCTTGGGAACAAAGGTGTGGGATATCCTGTTCTTATGTCTCTGAATGGGTGATAATCCTCTCAAAGAACATAAACACTGAAGACAGGCTCAATAGCACTGAGGAAGTCCCCAACGGGACTGCCTTCGTCTCCAAAGAAGAGGCAAATGGAACTGATACGTGCATCCTCAATTCCAAAAGTCCAGTTGTCCAGTTGGGTCCAAGGCTGAGATCAAAGCCATCATGGATACTGAACAGCTTGAAGCTGTAAATGGACATATGCAGATTGGTCACACAGGGGACACTGATCCTGACTCTTCTGCACTGAGATATACTTGGCATCAATGGGTGAGGTGATGTTGACACTGATGGGGAAGGATTAGAACTGGATTTGGCTCCAAAGCTGCTAGCACTAGGACGGATGCAGGGGAAGGAGTGAAAAACACAGGGGTTGTTGGGCCCACCCTATCTGCTCTCAAAGTAGAGGGAGATGGGATGACACCCATATCTATTTGAGCTTCCACAAAAGCCACCATCATTTGGTTCTGGTCTATGCCAATTATGGCAACTTGGAGTATGGACAAGTAAGCTTGCTAATTAGGCACACTGCATAAAGCTATCATTTACTTAACTGACTATGCCCTGTCACATTCCAGCAAAAAACACTTTTTCTCTTTACACTACTATATGGTTCAAAAAATCTAGTAAATCTGAGAAAACTTAATTAAATAAACTAGAAAGAACTTATAATAAAACTGGAAAATGTGCAGCAAATGTACATATCCCAAAACATCACTGTAAAGGCTTGAACAAATTAAAATGGCTGAATCTACAAAACAACCCAAGTTTCACCCATTTCAAAACTACTTACTATATCATTCACAAACTACACAAATGGCCAACTATTCAGGGACTTGTCCAACTATATAATCCAACCAGGCCATTGTGAACAGAACAAACAACAGTTTATAGGTTCATAGGTAGTTACTAGGCATCCAGTCCAGGAGACCATTAAGGAGCCTAGCCCATTTCCCAATTGTTCCAGATCACTGGTTAAGTGATTCACTCAAGGTCACTCAGTAGCCAAATGAAGGCTGAAGGAATCAAGCTCTGTACCACAGGTATTAGCTTGTTAACACTTCATACCCTTAATCAACTTCACTAAATGCCAGACCAACATATAACCCGGATGGGATATGAACCCACAGCCTTCATCACTTGAATTGTACAATGCACTTCACTAACAGTTTGAACATCTACAGAAATAAATCTCCATATCATGCAGGAGATTCCTTACACTCAGTTTACATAAAGAAATGTTGGAACTCTATCTCTACTCAGATTAGAAGAGGAACTCATACAAAACGTAAAGGACCATTTGTATAATAATAATAATAATAATAATAATAATACTTGTTCCTGCAAATTACACTGAAACACGAGACTATGCTAAACATATCATTCATTATGACTCATGTTATGTCATATGTAGACTGCCTTCATCTTAAACTCCCCTCTCCATACTAACAAGGTAGCCCTCATAACACACAAGCCGTCTACTACCCTAGTACCATTTTTACTTTTTTGTTATTTCTCTCTTTTCCATATTCTTCTTATTTCCTTTCACTAGCCTATTTTACAAATCTTTTTAATGTCTTCTCAACTAACATGAGATATACTTCACCTCCTTATATTTCAACCGATACAAGAAGTTTCATACAACAAGAACTACTAGTAATGCAAATGTAAAAAAAATAAATAAGTTCCTGCTACAACATTGGATTGCAATTATTAGATTTACTGTAAACATGCTACACAATATGGGTCTATATTAGAACATCGAAGTTTCAAAACTTCAAATGTTCTAATATCGACCCCTATTCAGTGAAAGCTTAAAACATCGAACATACAGAACAGTTCCAAAACGCATACATACAACACAAGCACACCAAACAAACAGCAATCCACTCACATACACCTAAAATCTTACAACTAGCCCTACACTAAACTATACACACACCACTAACTATCCACTTACCTTAACCCAAACCCTAACCCTAAGGTCTGCCACTATCGCACACTCACCTGACCCATGCCCTAACCCTAACTCACCTAACCCGTCCTAACCCTCACGTCCACACAATCACAAACATACCTAACCCGCACCCTAACCCTAACTAACCTAACCCGCAATCAATCGCACACTTACCTGAACCCAACCAGTAACTCTCCACCATAGCACTGAAAATACCAAAGCAACAGAAACAGATAACTGAATTCTTTCCCTAGGAAAAAATTTGGTTTTCTGTTGCTTCAATATTTTCAGCTTTCACTGAATACGGGTTGATATTAGAACATTCGAAGTTTTGAAACTTCGATGTTCTAATATAGACCCACACAATATTACTCGTAACTGTCGTCTAAAGATATTTAAAGCTTTATATCTGCAATGTTATTTCTGTTACGATTGCAATAAATAGAGTTTTGTCCCTGGGCCACCACTTAAAAGGGGCCTAAATACATAACTAGAGGCAGATACCCCAAGTTACCATCCTACAGTACTAAATAATACCATTGCCTCAGACAATAAATAATACAGAAATAAATAATAAATACCAGCCAGAAGATCTCCAAAGTGAATAAAGAAAGCTTAATAAAGAAGTCCCAGTGCTGATACGTATTAAATATGAAGTAAATGACACACAAGGAAAGAATAATAATCAGTTGAACAGACAGGGATATTTAAAGAAGAATCTGACTAATAATAGCAACATAACCTAACTGGCTCTATTCTATCATTCAGATACTCTTGCTATTCTCTGTTAGTAAAAAAAATTTGTAGTGGATGGGAGTGCCACGATTATGCTCAAATATCAAGAAAAAGACAAGCTTATTAAACACCTTTAGTTAAGCACTACTAAGCATTGTTAAGATTGGGTGTTGAGGACTAACTTTAGATACTGTCAGCCAGAAATGAACTGCATCAGAAGGTAAAATAAGAAGTTATGTACCTACCATAACGTTCCATGTTAGTTGTCTTCTCTCGCCTTCTTTCTTGCTTGATGGGTTCGGAGCCGATCCCTCGGCTCCGACTCGGCACTTGCTAAGCTCGAGAGTCACTTTTACCAGCTCGAGGCAGCCCCATATCCCATGATGCAAGGCGGTAAGTACCCAGATCTCGTTTGCTGACAAGGGGCAATAGCACCAAGCATAAAATACTTCCCAAAGGAAGAAAGAAAACTTACAGATGGAAGAAGGACCAGGTCTGAATGGTCTTCAGCATAACAGTTTCTTATACAAGGTCTGTCCAGGCCAGGGGAAGGAGGGAGGGTCAGAAGAAAGAAGGCGAGAGAAGACAACTAACATGGAACGTTATGGTAGGTACATAACTTCTTAATGTTAAGTTGTCAATCTCGCCTTCATTCTTGCTTGATGGGACCGGCCCTAGCACCTCTATCCTGGGTGGCTCAATGGAACAAACTCTTGAGGACTGTAGAGCCAAAACTGGCTCTGTCCCTGGAGGCCAAGTCCAATTTGTAATGGGAAACAAAAGTGTGAGGAGTAGCCCAAGTGGCAGCTGCACAAATAGTGTCTAAAGGAAGTCTAGCTTGAAAGGCTGTAGATGTAGCTAAGCTCCTAGTTGAATGTGCTTTAGGTTTTGAGCACAGCTGTTTTCCCCTGAGTATAAATTTCAGAGATGACCAAGAAAGCCATCTGGACAAGGTCTCTTTAGAAACAGGGAGGCCTTTTTATTATCCGCATAGGAAACAAAAAGTTGATCAGATTTTCTAAATTTTTGTTCTGTCCAAATAATATCTAAGTTGACGGTGGACATCAAGATAATGTAGCTTTTGTTCAGCTCTATCTGAATAGTTAGGGAAAATTACAGGAGATCAATGGATTGATTCAGATTGTTCTGAGAAGCGACCTTAGGTAAAAAGGTTGGATTAGTTCTCAAAGATACTCTGTCTTTGTGAAAAACCAAATAGGGGGGTCGAACCGTAAGAGCATGAAGTTCAGACACCCTCCTGGCAGATGTAATAGCCACTAGGAATAAAGTTTTCCAAGAAAGATATTTCAGGGAACAAGAAACAGCTGGCTCGAAGGGGGGAAGAATCAAGGATGTCAGCACTAAATTTAGATCCCACTGAGGAGGAAGATTCCTGATTGGAGGCTTTAGTAGGAAAATTCCTTTCAAGAAGGCCCTGCAGAGCCTATGGGACATAATATTATGATCTGCTATCCCGACATGAAAATTGGAAATAGCAGCCAATTGAACTCTGACTGTGGAAGAAGAGGAGCCTGCATGAAAAATCTCTGCTAAGAAGTCCAGGACTGCCTGAACAGGGGCAGTAAAAGGATCAATATTTTGGGCCTTAGCCCAATAAGAGAAACGTTTCCATTTGCTCGTATAAATCCTCCTGGTAGAGGATTTTAGCGAAGCTACTATGATGTCTCTAACTGGGTTAGAGATCAAAGGAAGCCTGGCTAAGGAAGGAAGTGGAGCAACCATGCTGTGAGGTTGAGAGAAGGGATTGACCGGTGCAGCTGACCCGATTGGTGAATCAGAAGATCTGGCACTGGGTCCAGATGCCACGGCTGCACCAAAAGGTGATGATGGAGGAACGGGAACCAAACTTGTCGAGGCCAGTAAGGGGCAATGAGAATCAATTTGGCTCTCAAAACGGTAGCTTTCTGGATCACCTGAGGGATCAGAGGAAATGGAGGGAAGGCATAAAGAAGTCCCTGGGGCCAATCCTGGGTCAGAGCATCTCTGGGGGGATGGCCTGATAGAGGGAAGAGGCTGAAGAAGTCTGGACATTTGCTGTTTTGGGGAGTAGCAAAAAGATCGCAACATGGACGACCCCATTCCAGAAAAATCTCTTCCGCTATAGATTGCTTGAGAGACCACTCGTGAGGCAAGAGGATAGCTCTGCTCAATCTGTCCGCTACAATGTTGGTTTTCCCAGGGATATGCGTTGCTACCAGAAACCGGTGAGAGGAGATCGCCCATTGCCATAGTCTGAGCGCTTCTCGACACAAGGGGTAGGACTTGGTTCCGCCCTGTTTGTTGATATACCAAACTACAGACATGTTGTCTGTGTGGACTGCAATTGTCCCTACGGGAAGAAAGTCGTTGAGGGCTTGCAACGTTAAAAGCACTGCTCTCATCTCCAGGACATTTATGTGCAGATGGTACTCGAACGGCTGCCACGTCCCATGAACCATCCTGCCCTGATAATGACCCCCACCCGATCAGGGAGGCATCCGTGGTGACAGTGGCTATCGGGGATGGGGGTACAAAGTACCTGCCTTGGTGAACCTGAGGCGATGTGATCCACCAAGCAAGATGCTCTTTGCATGTCTGTGTCACCAGAATCTGGTGACGATTGGAAGTTGCTGGTATGACCATTGTGTGAACAGCATCCACTGAAGAAGGCGCATGTAGAATCGAGCCAGGGGAAGAAGAGTAATGGCCGCAGCCATGAGACCTAATACCTTTAGAACCATTCTGGCCTGTACTTTCTTGCTGGCCAGAACGATCCTGACATGACTCTGAATGTCTGAAACTCTTTGTTCTGTAAGGGTAGCTGACATCCGAACAGTGTTTAAGTTTGCGCCTATGAAGGTAATAGACTGGCAGGGCGATAAGGATGACTTTTCGAAGTTGATTGAGATGCCCAAATGAGAACAAAGGTCTATTGTGTAATCCCTGGCTTGTATAAGCTGATGCCTGGTGGTGGCTGACAGGAGCCAGTCGTCGAGATACGGAAACACCTGGAATCCTTGACGTCTCAGGTGGGCCGTGACCACTGCCATGCATTTGGTGAACACTCTGGGGGCTGTAGTGAGACCAAAGGGCAGGGCTCTGAACTGGAAATGACTGGACCCCAGCCGAAAGCGGAGAAATCTCCTGGAGCGTCTGTGAATTTTGATGTGATAGTACGCATCCTGAAGATCTATTGAGCACATCCAGTTGTCCTTCTGTAAGAAGGGCAGAATTGACTGAAGAGTGACCATTCGGAATCTTGTCTTCCTGACAGACTTGTTGAGTCTGCTGAGATCCAATATTGGTCTCCAGTCTCCCGTCTTTTTGGGGACCAAAAAGAACCTTGAGTAGATTCCGGGCTCTGAATGGTCTATTGTAACTGGCTGAATGGCTCTTTTTTGCAGTAGTTTTGAGATTTCTGACTCTGCAATCTCCCTTAGACCGGGTGGTACATCTGGAAGGGAACTTGAGGGGAAGGGACTTTCCTCGAAAGGAATTATGTAACCCTTGGATATGATCGACTGTACCCATCTGTCTTGAGTGAGGGAATGCCAGGCTTCTGGGTACAGTGATAATCTTCCCCCGACTGCCTCCAAGGAGGGACAGCCGGGCAACACCTCAGGGATGCTGAAAGGGCTTATCAGAGAGAGGCTCCCTGTTTCCCTGGTTCTTGGACCCCTCTGCCTCTAGAGCGGCGTCTGTTGTTGTTACCCCCTCTGCCTCTAGGGGTAAACTGACCACGTGAATCCGGCGTGACTCCTTGGGATTTACGGAACCACATTTTCCCACCTTTCTGTCCTTTGGGATAAGGTCTAGAAGGGGTGGAAAACGGACTCCAACAGCAGAAAGAGTCTTGCCGTCCTGTTCGCACCTGGTCAAGGTTTCCTTCACCTGAGGGCCAAACAAAGCTGACCCATCAAAGGGAGAATTTGTGAAGGACGCCTTAAAGGGATCCGCAAAATCACATAGCCGCATCCAGGCTTGGCGCCTAAGAGCCACACCTGTACCTGCGGCTCTACTCGCTCCATCCGCAGCATAAGATATTAGCCGCATGGAGGAGTTTGCAATGGAATTGAGGGTTCCTAGCTGCGAAGCAATTTTTTCTTGAGCCCCTGCAGCTGTAGGATCCTGAACTACTTCACCCAGCTCCTTAAGGATATCCCTCTGGAGTCTGGTGAAGTGACATAGGTAATTCAGCTTAACGCATAGCAAAGGTCGCTGAGGAAAACATCCGCCACTACCTATCCATGGTCCTAGAGTCCTTATTAGGAGGATGGACGGGCACGGAAGGATCTGCAAGTTCCTTTTGGTGGCCGCAGCCACCACCATGGCATCAGCGGGACACCCTTAGTAAGGAATTGTTTGTCACACGGGCAGTGATAAATTTTGAAGGCCTCCTAGGGACTGGCTCTACAGAGTCAGGAGCTGCCCACGCCTTCGTGCAATAACCTGCATAAGGGGGTCGAAGGCGGAGACACCCAGGAGGTGGAGGGCCGAGATCCAAACGCCTCTAGGTATACTGACTCATCCTCAGAGGGATTGTTGGTGGGCCAGTTTCCCTCTGTTTCAGGAGTTCTAGGATGTCTGAGAAGGAGACATCCTCAGAGGGGATCTAGGGGATCCCTCTGACTCATCAAAGTCAGTATCCGAAGTGACAGACTCGGGAGTCTACATGCTTCCTCTTACAAGTCCTCTTCCTAGGAGGATCTCCCGAAACATCAGGAGAATCCTCGGAAGAGGGGAAATTCCCAATGGGGAAACCTGAGGCGGAGGATCTCTGGGTCCTGTAGCAAGAGAAGTGGCAGAGATGTCAACAGGTACTATAGAGGGAGGAGCTACGGGAACAGACTGCTGACTGATACCAGTGGCCAGTACACTCTTCATCACCTCGAATTCTCCCCTCCCAGGCAGGTCCGAGAGAACCCGCTCCGAAGAGCTAGGAACTCCAGGGACCACTGAAAGGGAAGTCTCCGAGGCAGATGTCGGAGCCGAGCTCACCAAGGCCGAGGCTCCAAGGGGAAGAGCGGGCTCGGACAAGGGTCCGATGCCACTCACCCCTCGGAGGAGACCATGGAACCCCGACCACCGAATCCCTCTAAGGAAGGTCTCAAGAGGAGAAAAGAGTAGAGGGTGAAGGAAGAGAAGGGGGAAGCCGTCCTCCAGCCGAAGCAGTAACCATTCCGAAGACTCCAACTCCAAGCTCTGGGGTAGAGTTGAAGGAGGAACTGTAACGGGTGTGGACCAACAGTCGCCTGTTGAGACGGACTATGTAACATTTGGGCCAGTACCTGTGACTTAAGTAATCTACTGACCACTCTCTCTAGGTCATGATCTGACAATCTGGATGACCTTGAAGATCGGCTCCGATGGCTCCGTTCCGATAGAAGTGGTGAAGCCGGAGCCGAAAGTATCGGCTCCAAGGAAGGAGACCTCGACCTCTTCCTGCAATGAGCCATGGGAGCCGATACCATGGTTCCTGTCGGAGCCGACCTCGGAGCCGACAGGAAACTCGATGTATCGGCTCCAGCCGGAGCCGATACAGCCACCAAAGTAACGGTGTCGGAGCCGATCGGAGCCGACACCGATGCCTGTGCCACATGGGTGTCGGAACCGATCGGAGCCGACACCGAAGTGGTCGATACAGATTCGGCACCGATAGCCATCGGCGCCGAAGGCTTTGTTAAGCCAGAATCGGCTCCAGCCGAGCGATCTCGACTCGAAGGGAGTCGGAGCCGAGGCCGCAGGCTTAGACACAGAAGCCTGGGCCTTGGAAGATTTAACTGATTTTGATGGAGCCGACTTAGCCGGAGAGCCCTCCGGCTTAAGAAGACCCCTAAGAATCAGTTTATTGCGTCTTTCCTGCAGGACTCTCTGGCTGAAGGAATGACAAATAGCACAGGAGTCCTGCAGGTGAAGAGGCCCCAGGCAATACAGGCAAGAAGTGTGACCGTCTGTCAGAGACATCTTCTGACAGCACGAGTCACACTTCTTAAAACCTGAGACCCTCTCCTTTGACATGGTGCTTAAAACACACACACACACCAGTCAAAAAACTTAAATTAAAGAAAATACCAAAAGGTATTCCTAAAAATAAACACACACACACCCTAACAGGGAGGGATGGGATGGGTAAAGTTTGACTAAAAATATTAAAGGAGACAGGGATTTTCTGTCAGGAAAACTAAAAAATTAACTTATAACTAATAATAAAGAGTTTTTTTAACAAAAAGGGGCTTGAATATTAGTAAAGTGAATCACTTACCAGGAGCTGGTAAAAGGAGGACCTCATAAGCGAAGCGGCAAACGAGATCTGGGTACTTACCGCCTTGCATCATGGGATATGGGGCTGCCTCGAGCTGGTAAAAGTGACTCTCGAGCTTAGCAAGTGCCGAGTCGGAGCCGAGGGATCGGCTCCGAACCCATCAAGCAAGAATGAAGGCGAGATTGACAACTTAACATCAAAATTTTAAAAGCTGTTAAAACTACATCTGGACTCATTTATAAACAAAAATTGCGGCAGAAGAAAGTGTCTAACAGCTTTTAATGCTGTTCATTCTTCAGAGGGATACTTCAATTCTGCCTACTCTCTGTTTGACAAAGCTAAAGTGTTTTGCCAGCATTCAACATGTCTGAAAGCCGGTAATGTTAATGTTCTTACACCTGTTCGATTCTCAGCTGGTGTGCCTCTGTGTGGAGTCTGCATGTCCTCCCAGTGGTTGAGTGACGTTAAAGACATGCAGTTAGGTGCATGCATGAATGGGTGTGCCTTCTTTGAAGGTTGGGAGTTGGGCTGGCAACTTGGCACCATAAAAATCCACTGCCAATCATTAGCGGACCGGAGTTCCGCTGTGGCGACCCCTAACCGAGAAAAGCCAAAAGAAGACACTTTTTTAACTGGTAGTACATAGAACAGACAAAGTTCCATGTACTAAAAATAATTCATATCAGGACATGGATCATAACTGTTTATTTTGTGTTCTTCACTGTTGAGGTGAATTTCTTGGCATCCGTGTCTCAAACACATAAGTGGTTATGATCAAATGGCTGAGCATAATCCTTTATATACAATGCAAAACTAGAAACACAAATCTTCATAAGTGAGATTACCATGATCTCCCAGAAAAAATAACTATAACTAAACATATCTTTACACATAATATTCTAATTCCTGCACAGGTCAGCAATTAAATGTGTTAACTGTGGAGGAACTCCTAATTCGTTCATGGTAGCAAACAGACAGACACAACTGACTCTACTGAAAGCTTTTTTCATCAAGCCTTGCCAGCTCCACAGCTATGTATGAATTGGAGACATTGCTGTATTGCAAAAACTGTATTGATCACATCATCTTGCATAGTGCTTCCTTAAACAAAGCATATCTGATCGAGGTGGGTAGTAGTTGGAAGTAAAGTAGATAATCTCTGTGTTATTGAAGCCATGAAGAGTTTATAGTCATGGTTTAAAATAGATATTGTTCTAGAGGAAGAAACCAACAAAGGGTTTTTTACTTGGTTTAGGCAATATCACCACTATCACTTCTTTTCAAGAGAGGTGGAAAAACCCTATTAACAAATATGTAATTAACCAAGTGAGTAAGCAGCTTTATTAAGTCCTGCTCTGCCCACTTATACATCTCAATGGGCAACCCATCAGGGCATGGGGTCTTCCATTTTGTTTTCAGTAATAAGGTCAATTCCTGTTCTAAAAAGGGCTTGATTAATATTTCCACCTGATGTGGCAGGACTGTGGGCTAACTCAATGATTCCAAAAAAGAACTAATTTACCACAGGTGATGTGGAGAACTTATTTCCTCGGAGTATAATGATGAATAAAACAAAGTAAATACTATTAAAATTGCTTCAGGAGTATTCAACATTAGTCCCATAGCCTCTTCCTCTAACTGAGCTATATTTCTCTCTACCTATGCTTGACAGAGTCACAAAGCTAGATATTTCCTCTAACCATGTTTTATTTCTACAGGTTCCCAAAAGCCTCATTATTGGCAACTATCTTACACATTTTTTGGACCATTATTATATACATCTAAATATACTTTACTCTTCCTTTACTGTAGTTGATCCAAACATGTCAGACAGTGTTCTGGTCCCATATTAAAGTTATTCTTGATTCCCCTGACCTAAAGCAGATAGCAACTTTTGGTAGCTTAGATGACAACATGCTTTTCTGTATTACTTGCTCCAAATAAGCAAAATTAATAAGTACAGCATCTCATAACATTTGTTTAAAACGCATAAGCTTCATTAACACATATTCATTTGAATAACATTGCTGGATAAAACAGAATACATTTTAAGAGAGATGAATCTATGACAGCACATAATACTTTTTATTTATCCAAGTTATAAAAGTAATTCTTAGATCTGCCTGCCATTTCGGTTTTAAACAAATTACCAAATCCCATCTATTATCATCTTTTGAGTGTTTCTGCATAAGGTATGTTCAGAAAATCTAAAATTATGCCTACACTCATATTCATTAAAATGTTTCTTTACAAGTATTTAACTAATGTGTGTGTGTGTGTGTGCGTGTGTGTGTGTGTGTGTGTGTGTGTGTGTGTGTGTGTGTATACTTTCATTTTATATAAACCCTATATGGTTTCATATAACCCTTTTTTGTTGGGACCACCAAAAACTGCCTTATATCTACACTGCACTAAATAAAATAAAAATTAAGTATTTCACTTAGAAATATATTTCATCCTATACACCTTCTTAGGACTTGGAGAAACACAGTCAACTTCTACCCAGATCATGCTGCATGCATTAAATGTTCCACATATTTTGGTCTAAATAATATTTATTTTCTTCTCTCATCTTATGGTCCATTACCATGCTGCCTACCAATAGTTCATTTACATTCAAGATTCTTTTTTAAAGGATTTAAGTGTGTCACCCATAAATTTAAAGAAAGCAAATAATGTGCTATTTGGTTTGCAGACATATAAAGCTAGTTATAGGCTTGACAATGATAACACTGTATTAGAATAAATTTGCAAGCTTCTAGAGGGCTGATACACAACACATTGAGTTTCTTTTCCTGCAAGTAGATCACATAGGTAAGCATACATCCAGACTTTTGTACTGAATTTTTAAAATTGTAAAACCATTGGCTCTCAACTTTTAATGCTGGTATAGAAATATGTTGGAATACACAACTAGTGTTAAGAATCCTTATAAAAATAATTGTACTCAGAGGATTAAGCACAGAATGCTTTCAATGAAATATTTCAAATTCTTGCTAATCTCTCATATTTGAAATGGTTACTTTATTTAAATCAATTCCAAATGAGGTCCTATATACTGCACAGTTATCTAACATTGGTATTATTTATTTAAATAATCTAAGCTGTTTGAAGGTCTTGAATTAATAAGACTTCCAGGACAGGTGAAGTTAAGAAGCAATCATAATAGACTCTGCATACCTAAATGCCATATACAGAACAAAGAAATGGTGTAAATGTAGTGTGGTTATGGTGTAGAATTCCTTACCCTCCGAAGTAAGAGAAATACCTACTCTGCGTATACAGTATTTCTATGTCATTTAGATCAGCTCACAGGAAAAAAAAAAAAATATATATATATATATGGATTCACTTCATAACATTGAAATATCAAAATACTGAAACTCAAAACACTGAAACCAAAATACTGAAAGCTCAAAATACTGAATACGCAAAATACTGAAACTCAAAATACTGAAAACACATATTATGCGTAAACTCAGCTTAAACAACATAAATCATAACAATTTCTACCAAATAATAGTACACATAGTGTAGTTAAGTGTAATCTTGGAGTAGATATATATAATTAGCAGGGGGTGTGGGGGGTGCAGGGGGGCTTGCCCCCCTGCATATATTTGGTAGAAATTGCTATGATTTATGATGTTTAAGCTGAGTTTACGCATAATATGTGTTTTCAGTATTTTGAGTTTCAGTATTTTGAGTATTCAGTATTTTGAGCTTTCAGTATTTTGGTCTTCAGTATTATGAAGTTTTGTCATTTTCAGTATTTTGAAGTTTCAGTGTTATGAAGTGAATCCACATATATATATGTATATATATATATATATATATATATATATATATATATATATATATATATATATATATATATAGTTCCTAATGCTGGGCACATAAGCTTTACGACTATTCAACTAAAAAGTGAAATTAAGCACACAGTAATTACTAATTATATTTCATTTATATGCTATACTATGTTATGTAGTTTATATGTCATCCAGTTGTTAAACTGTACAAAAGCTGATTTTGACACAATTAATAGCAAACTTGCTAGATGGAACTTTATAGACACTGGCTTAGTAAGCGAATAGAATATATATCTAAAAAAATTATTACTTTATGTACTTTTTTAAAAAGGAAAGATAAATTATATGATCATTTACACAAATACACTGTCACAATGTTATAACAAGACTATATAGAGATTATTAAACCAAAAAGAAAATTGTGCAAAAATTAAGCAAAGCAAATTACATACAAATTGTTTTTCATGGCTATCAAATGCAACTGGAAACGTATAACTTAAAACTCTAGAGAAAGCTACAAACAACATTTGTAAATAATAGGACAAATCATTAAATTCCTTATTATTCCTCTTTCGGCTTTTCCCAGTTAGGGGTCGCCACAGTGGAACTCCGGTCCGCTAATGATTGGCAGTGGATTTTTATGGTGCCGAGATGCCAGCTCGATGCCCAACCTTCAAAGAAGGCCCATTATTAATAACAATTAATAATAACAATACTAAGTATAGAATAATATTTTTGTAGATAGTTTTTTAGGGTTTTTGTACACAGACCTGAAGAAGTCTAGAAGGACGAAATCGACCTTTGTTAACGATAGGTTATGAAAATGGAATATCATTTTTACACTGGATTTTTTACATGCAAAGTGTATATGTATATATTTATATATATTTTTTGATTGCCAAATGGTCTAAGGTTTTTATATATCTCCAGCCATGTAGTATATTGTCTTGGATAAAATCAGAGACTTAATAATCTATTTAATAATTGGTTAAATAACAGGTACCACATCATTATTAATTTTATTTAAAGTACATAAGGGTTATATTATTATGACAGCTACTAAGTAGGGCAGGACCAGCTCGACTGTCACATTGATGGGGGAAGAGATGTGAATTTAACATGTATACCAATAACACTTTGTTATAGCACAATAAACCACTCCCTTGCCTGATAAAATTTATATATATGTATATATATATATATATATATATATATATATATATATATATATATAGTTAGAAAGCTTGTGAGGAAACTATTACTCTGTTATTTTTGTTTTACTTGGATCGCTTGTCTGTGTACTTAATAAAGGATTTTCGACTGGAAATCGAAATCCTAAATCCTAAAGGAACTAAAGGAACTAAAACATAAACCAAAAAAGCGTCAGTAGAGATACAGCAGAATCTATCAATTTATTAGCTTCTTAAATGGTTAAGTACTTTCATTCCCTTCTGCATAGGAACTTCATCAGAGCACCAAAAAAATACGCAGAAATTTCAGAATCTACCAATTTATTAACTTCTTAAACAGTTAAACACTTACATTCCCTTTGTCATAGGAACTTCATCAGAACGCCGAAAAAGTACACAGAAATGTTTAAATAGCAAGCATAACAGTCAAGTGTCTTTTCTGCTGTATCTGTTCTATTTTTGAAAAAAAAAAAATACTTCCTTTTTCCCGCCTTTCTAAGCTAAAAAAGTCCGGTTTTCAGATATTTGCTGGTACCTGGACTGTGTTTAAGCTTCTGTGTTGCCCATACTTTACTTGGATAGAAGGAAATTATTCTGTTCACCAGTGAGAGTGGGGAGCTTTGAAGAGCCTACCTGTCCTTGGAGGAGTGGTTTCGGCCCAGAATTTGTAGTTTTATTGTCCATTTTGGGCTAATTTCTATCTCTTTTATCTTTCGGATATAAAAACTGCATTTGCACGGTTTGGCGCATAGCGCAGCTGCTGTTAGCTAGGGTTAAGCTATCCCGGCTCCACAGAGTCTGCTCTTCAGTTTTTCCCTTAGTACTAGTCAGTTCTTTCAGTTCTAGCACTCAAATCAGTGCCTTCGGACTTGCACTTGCTTAAAAAAGTGACAGAAGCACTAATAATCTATAGTACTCGATCCCCAACATTTGTCTGTAGGGAACAGTCAAATTACTCTCCCCCACCAGCTTAATAAGCTCAACATTTGTTTGTAGGGAACAGTCAAATTACTCTCCCCCACAAGCTTAACAAGAAAAAGTTCCTCAACCCATTCAGGCATGTCCAAAGGCCAGTTCCCATTGTATTCTCCTGTCCACCTGATGAATCTGGGCATACTGAGGCAATGTCACAACTGCCTCATGTACACAGACAACCCTTTCCCCCTACCACACAACACCAAAATCTGTGAGAGATGTACCTACACAGCCAAACTTGAGGCAAAGCTCTCTCCAGCCACGACTGGAATAGACAGTCAAGAGGAGAAGGTAACAACCTGCAATACTACACATAGACCCACCACACCTGCAACTGCAAATCCCACACATAGATACACAAAGACATACTCGGAGGCGCTAAATAAAAATCTGCAGAAACAACAGAGACCTCCAAAGCAAACATGCAAGCAACCTCCACCCACAAACACACCGCAACCAACACATAGCCTCCAAAACCAGTGTGCCACACAACCACAGCCCATAAGGCATAACATCATACCTAACACACTTGTAATAGGAGACTCCATAGTCAGGCACACTGATTTCCCACTCATCAGGCTGGACAAAGAGAAGGTTACTGTCAGCTGCTTGTCGGGCGCCAGAATCTGCCACATCACGCAGGCACTCAGGTCACTCCATAACAAGTCAAATATGACTCTGTCATTGTCCATGTTGGTGTGAATGACCTGAGACGTACCTCCCTGGACTACATGAAAAGAGACATAGAAGAGCTCTCTGATCATGTAATCAAGGTGGGTATGACCCTAGCCCTGAGTAGCATCTTACCTTCACCAAGAATAGTACCTCAGTACAAGGAAGAAATGATAAATTTCAACAATTGGCTAAGCTTCTGGTGTCATTCAAAGGGGATTCAGTATCTGTCTGCCTGGGATGACATGCTCGACAAGCCACGATGCTTCGCCAGAGATGGCTTGCACCTGTCACCCCTGGGATTCAGGATACTGGCCAAGGCTCTTGCCACCCCCATAGTGCCTTTTTTAGGCAAGGCTCAAAAGACAAACGCACCACCATAATAAGTACCAGTGACACAAAAACTGAGGGTAATGCTGCTCAATGCCAGGAGTTTAAACCTCAAAATACACTCACTCAAGGCTCTTCTCAATATGGAGAACATCGATATTTGTGCAATAACTGAGACCTGGTTCAAGGCTCAAGACAGCACCCCAGCGATTCCAGGCTACAACTCATACCACACATTTCAGCCACAAAACTTGGACCGAAACACGAAAGGAGAAGGTGTATCCATATTCATGAAGGATAACCACACTTCCAGACTAGTTGCAAAGTATGATGCCTCAGAGATCATCCAAGTGCAACTGACAATGGGCAAAACTGCAATCCAGATTATAGCTTGCTACAGATCATCATCCCTGCCCCAAGACCCCCACTCCTCATTCCTCGAGGTACTGGAAAACATGAGGGTCCAACCAAACACCCTAATGCTGGGTGATTTCAATTACCCAAATATCAACTGGGAAAACTACTCAAGCACTAATACCTTTGCTCAACGCTTCCTGGAATATATTAACTCAAATGCCCTGGACCAGCTTATCAACACCCCCACAAGGGGCAACCATATACTAGACCTGGTCATCACCAACATGGGGGACAAGTGCTCCATACCCGAGGTAAATTCCTTGTTGGTTAGATCAGACCACAAACTCATCACCCTCAATATTCACATACCCCCCCCCCCAAGGAAGCCACAGTAAAAAACTTCTCCAAAGCAAATTGTATGCTACTTAAGACAGAGGTGGCAAACTTCGTTACTCCCATGCAGAATGACAATTTGGTTGAATCTGCTGTGGCCTGCACAAAAGCACTCTACAAGCACTTACATGGCTGCATGGACCGTGCTATCCCACACAAAACCAAGACCCATTCCTCCAAAAAAAGGAAACCAGTCTGGTGGACCCCGGCCATAAACAAGCTCTATAACAGAAGGAAGAAATTATTACAAAAAAAGAGTAAAAACCCAGGAATGGAGGAGCTCCCTAACCAGCCTTAGCAAAAAGCTAAGATCCCTTATAAAATCCTCAAAGGCGAGCTTTGAAAGAAGAATCACAATGGACACCAAAGACAACCACAAAGCATTTTTTAGCTATGTCAAGAACCTAAATGGCAACTCTCAGATCTGCTCTGAGCTATAGCACAATGGTTCAAAATTCACGTAACCAAATGACATCACCAATATACTGGCAGATAGGTTCAGTGCAAACTTTACCCCACCCTTACCCCCTAAAGGGCCCATATTTATACCAGAAGATTGTGCTGCCCCCATAATCACAGACACCCAGGTGAAAATGGCACTTTCTAAAGCAAAAAACACAGCATCCATGGGACCAGACAGCATCCCAGGCTGCGTGTTACATGAACTCCAAAGCAAACTAAGCCCTCACCTAAATACCATGTCCAACCACAGCCTCACCTCAGGCTATGTGCCCACTGAGTGGCGCACGGCAACGGTTGTCCCGCTTCACAAGGGAGGAGTCACCACCGACCCAGGATCTATTGCCTCATCAGCCTGACAAGCTTCGTCTGCAAGGCCATGGAGTGCATCATCATGGAACTCATAAACAACAACATTGAGAACCTACAAACCCTAGACCCTACCCAGTTTGGTTTAGTAAAGGGCAGGTCATGTCTTCTAAACCTGGTTGACTTTTTCAAGATGGTCACCAAAGCAATCAATTAGGGAAAGGTGGTTCACACGGCATACCTTGACCTTGCAAAAGCCTTTGATACCATTCCCCATTCAAGAATTATAGACAAACTCACTAACCTAAATATAAACACCTACATTACAAGATGGGTTGCTAACTGGCTCATGGACAGAACCCATACAGTGAAAATAGGAAATGCTAGGTCCAACTCCAAACCTGTGACAAGTGGAGTACCCGAGGGCTCAATCTTGGGACCACTCCTGTTCGGTATTTACTTCTCCAAGGTACAAGCAAACACAGAGGGACTATGGCTAACAAAGTTCACAGACGACTGCAAACTGAGTTCCATAATTGAGACTCCTACTGATGTAGATATCCTTCAAAAGGGTCTCACTGAAACAGATACATGGTGCCAAAATCATGGCCTTAAACTAAATGCCAAAAAGTGCATTGTCATCCCCCTTTGGGAAAAAACAAGTGCCTATGAATTACCACATAGGTTGTAGCTCACTTAACACAGAGTGTGATAAGAGACCTAGGAACCCAGGTGGATAGCAACCTCTCCTTCGATAACCACATCACTAAAGTGGTTAGAAAATCCTTCTACATGGCCCACCTTATCACAAAAGGGTTGGCATCTAGAAAAAAGGAAGTTATTGTCCCCCTCTACTCATCACTCATTAGACCCATTATTGAGTACAATGCCCCATTCGGGATGTACCTTCCTAGACACCTGCAACAACTGGAGAGGCCTCAAAAATACCTCACCAAGAGGATAATGGGCCTAAAACAGATGCCCTATACCACCAGGCTAAAAAAAACTCCAACTGTACTCTGTTGCATACCAGCTACCCAGAGGTGATCTCTGCCTGACATACAAGCCTATGTCAAACCCCGAATTGCTGGAAATGCTCCACCTAAGGAAAGCCCAATCTACCCGAGCTACATGCTCTAGGGACCTTAACCTGACCTCAACAATAAACAGGACTTCTTGGAGGGACAGATTCGTGTCCCAGAGGCTCCCCCTGCTCTGGAATAAGGTCCCCATATATGTGAGGCAGAGCTCCTCATTAGCGCTCTTCAAAAGGAATCTTAATGAGTGGATGGGAAACAGGAAATTCACCCCGGGAATCACTTCTGTCGCCCTGCTCGATAGAGGCGCAGGTAACTAAATCACATGGGAGGTGCAAGCTGAAACATTTTGGCTAGGCTTAATTATGCCCTAGGGCCAATATCCTAGTACCTACCTATGAACCTATAAATTAATTTTAAAAAGCTAATATCACTACAACAATGAAACATGTTTACAACCAATTCATTCTCAAACTCACAATTACAAGCTATTTAATAAATATATCACAATATTTAATGTTGACTTTTATGATAATAAATAACCTAAAATGTCTCATAGTTTTTCTCTTTTGAATACCAATAAAATGTTAAGTGGAATTTTATCATTTATTCCAGGTGCAGTAGCTGTGTCTATTAAAAGTTGTCAGTGCAATTTACATTCCTCTAAATAACCTGACCAATTACCACCTCTTGTAAACAGAGGTACTCTTTATCAGAAAAAAACACATTTTCTGGAACACCCACAGATCTTTTGAATATCTATATAAGGCATTTGTTGTGTTGCCCTTTCTAATGGTGTATACATGTTGGTAAATCCTCTTTTTATAGGCTTTCTCTATCTTTCCGATTTAAAAATCTGGGCACAATAAACATAGGACATAATAAATAGCCCCTCTGATTTTACAATCAAATTTACTGCTTGCAGTCAGCACGCTGGGGTAATTTGCTATCCCTACATTTGTCCTGTCATAAATATATCTACATTGGGCACAACTATTCCAGGGTGACTCTCTGCCCTTAACCCATTAAGCTGTCTACTTAACAGCTTAGGCCATGGCTATAATTTGGCTCCTAGAAAACAACAAATTGTAAAGACTTCTCATCTTCTCTTTGTTGATGATTTAAAACTGTAGCTCATCAGATGAGGAACTGAAAGCACAACTGGAAGTTGTCAAAACTTTTTCAGATGATATAAGAATGTCATTTGGTCTTGATAAATGTGCAAAAGTAACCTTTAAAACAGGAAAACTGCAGCACTAGGAAAACATCAATTTGGGACAAGAATGTGATATAAAAGAACTTGAGCAAGAGGGAGTGTATAAATATTTGGAAATTGATGAAAGATCAACAATAAAACATGAACAAATGTGAATAAAACTTAGTAAGGAATACTTTAGAAGACTTAAATTAATCCTGAAAAAAGAGTTGACATCTAGGAACAAAATCCAAGCTACTTACAGTTTTGGAGTGACTTGACTGGCCCAAAACGTGTTGGATAGATTAGACAGGAAAACAAGAAGGATGTTTCATACTCAACAAATGATTTATAAAAATCAGTGCATACCAAGATTATATATTCCCCATTCCGAAGGAGGGATGGGCCTCCTTGAAATTGATTATATGTACAGATCTGCAATCATGGGACTCCACACATATCTGCTGACCTCACAAGACCCAAAAGTTTTGAAACATGAGTAGAATAAATCTAAGATGACTTCTCTGCTTAATCTAGCAAAAGTATATCGGCATCAAGCAGGAATGGAAATCAAACCAGAAGTAGATAAAAATCAGGCAGCAACTGAATGTACCATAAAACGAAAGAAAGAATATAAGGTGAAGGACCATGTGGAAATGCATAAATATAGTTGCAAGTATAGAAAGCTTCTGGAAGAACTTCATGCTGATCAGGAATGAATGCAGGAATGGTTAAGTAGAGGCAAATTCAAACCAAGAGATGAAAGGTTAATACTGGTATCGCAAGCTAGTGGGCTGCATACACGTTGGCTTACAAAGTCCATTGAACACTTGGGGAAAACAGACAAATGTAGGTTTTGTAAAACTGAATTATAAACAGTCGCACACCTCGTTGCTGGTTGTGACATATTAAAGGCAGGAGTGTATACTGAAAGGCATAATAATGTGGCAAGATTGTTGCACTGGGGATTGTGCAAACATTATGGTACTGAAGTGGCTAAAAAACAATGGAAACATGAGCCACAAAGCATCTTAGAAAATGATGAAGTTTATATCACATGGGATCATCCATTACCAACAAGTCAAAAGATAGATACTAGAAAACTGGATATAGTGGTCCAGGAAAAGAAGACAAACCTAGCATTGATCATTGAAATTACCACACCCAGTGACTACAGTGTCTTGTGTACACAGAGACACAAGTCATAAAATATCAGGATTTGCAGGCAGAAACAAGAGCAATGTGGAAGAAAGATAACCAGACAGTCCCAATAGTAGTAGGATCAATGGGTGTTATAAAAAGAATCTATAATCATATTTAGATATGTTACCAATTTATGTAACTCCATATGACTTGCAGAAGGAGTCATTACTGGGCACATTGTGGGTGCTGCAAAGAGCACTTCTGGCTGACATCAAAGATTGAAACAATACTAATTTCATGATCTTTTATCGTACTTTGACTTAGGAATGGGGTCCATTCCTGTCATGGTATTAGAAATCTAAAAGATTTGGAGAAATTAAAAAAGGTACAACTGCCACATTTCGTCATCCCCTACTTCACTACATTAGTGTCTCAGTTCTGGGACCTTTCAAAGAATTACTTTAAAATTTTACCCCTCTGACAAATAAGCAGAGGACTGTCACCCAATCTTTTTTTTTTAAACAAAATGTCTCAAAAACTACATCCCAGTTCCTAGACAGGACCTTTACCTCATCTACCCACATGTTATAGTCACATATCATTGCTTTAGAATATTCTTTGTTAGGTCGACTGTTCTTTTTCAAACTGCCAAGCTATTTAATAAATGCCTGAAATTCAACATCTCTACCCACGATTATTTCTTCCTTGTATCTTCTTATCAAATTCTTAAGATACTCACTGTCAAGGACCATCCTACCAAAGGTACCCAAATCTTCATACAACACTTTGTCTTCAGATACCAAATGGAACAAATGCACCACCTGAACCTTCAAAATATTTCTCTTTTGCCAAGGCAGGCGACAGTTCAAACTATTGGAACATGTTTCCTTCCTAAAAATTGTAGGCATAAGAGGACTTTTCTATGTTCCCAATGATCTTTAAATCTAAAAAAAATAATGGAATTTACATCATACTCACTTTTACAACTTAAAACATTTTGCACCTACATTATATTTTAAAAGCTCTTCAAGATCTGCTGTTCTATCATCCCGCAGGATGAAAATATCATCCAAAAAACATAAGTAAATTTAAATGATCAAAAGTAGAAGAGTTAAAAACATGATTTGTCTCCCACTACCATAAAATGGCATTTGCAGACCTGGAACTGCGGCTGCTCCATAGCTACTCCATTGGTCTGCTTGTGATACTCAGTTTCAATGAATACAAAATTATTGTTCAACACTTGTTCCATATATCCCACTACCATAGTAATATCATCTTTTTTTAAAATCAGTCCATTCCACCAAAGCCTCATGGAACTACTCTATGCCCAGTGCTAAAAAAAACTTTAACATCCACTACTACTAGATATAAGGAATCAATATATTTACATTTGGCTACAACACTTAAAAATGCCAAGAATCTTTTAAGACACGTTTTTATCATAAAAAAAAAGTCTTTCAATTTAGCATCCACAAACTTCACCCTGGCTCAGATTTAGACCCCCCCCCCCCCCCCTGCAGTGGCTACTGGTCACAGGGGTGGGTCTTGAAGAGATTTCTGTATATTTGGGAAGGCAAAAATACTTGGAATCACAAGGTTTTCTACTTTTAGAAATCCCATCAAATCTTTATTTAACACACATTCCAAACTTAGGTCATGACACCACAGATCCAGTTTAGAAGAGGATGTATTCACTTCATTAATGGAATCATTTGTGAAATAAATTGTCATCGTTCGAATACTGGAGCATTATCACTGCTCTTCCTCCCTCATCAGGCTTCATGATTCTAACCATTTTATTCCTTTACAGTTCTGCCAAAATAGCACTCTCTTCATCTGTCAAATTAAAAGGCATCATGTTTTGATCATCTACCTTTGTACTTTCTCACAAAGCATGTCATATTATGCTATCGGTGACGGATTAAATATAATTGGTCTCCTTAAGTACTTATCTAATCCCCCAAATTCTGTATTGTCATCAGAAAAAGTACAATGCCAAGTTCAACTTTGTAATAAAAATCTTCAATTCCTTTAGTAACTCGACCAAGCACTTAACCGTTTTTTTTTTGGTTTAGTGTTTTTGTTTTAGCTTTGGTAAAGAGTAATTTTTGAACTAAAAATATAAAACCTACATGAATTTGGATTGTGTTACTCATACCAGTATGGCTTCATCAAAACCATCAAAGTAACTAACCATCTTTTTTGATTACATTAGCAGTACATCAGATCTGTCATGCCTACTGACATTTTGTTTACTGATTTCTCAGAGGCATTTGATTTTATAGTCCAATTAAATGTAATTTATAAATTGTAAAGGCTGGGATTTTTCAAAGCAAATTAAACAAATAAAGTCATGGTTATCCAACAGATGGGTTGCAGTTAACAATTGAAACGTTATGTCCAAATGGGAAAATTAGTTAATGTAAATCCCAGAGGTCATTGCCTTCAGCTCTATGACTTTTAAGATCTTAACTAATATCATAATGCCTTTAACTAAGTTGTACATATAGAATATTCTGATAATGTACAGCACTTGTGTCCTATATCCTTTGCCTATGTATAACATTGAAATTATACCAGTTTTTCAGTAATGGCTCACTAACCGAATATGAAAACATAAGTCCAGAAAAATATAAAATTGTTCATTTTAGTAAAGCAAATAATGGTTACAGCAGTGCAGCAATGGCACAAGGTACTGTAGTTCATTTTCTGGCTGGCATCCTCCTATGCAAAATCTGCATTTTAGTGAAATGGCAATTCATCAAATTGGCTATAGGTGTGTACACACCTGTGTCTTTTCATGTTTGTGTGTGTGTGTGTGTGTGTGTGTGTGTGTGTGTGTGTGTGTGTGTGTGTGTGTGTGTGTGCATATGCAGTATACGAGTCAGTGTGTGCATGCATCTTGTGTTGAAGCTCTGGGATTATTTTTTGAACCTTTTAACAACTGAGTGCTGGGCTAGGTTCCAGCTCCCACATGACCCTGAAAAAGATAAAGTAGATATCAAAAATTAATGAATGAAACAATAAATATGTCCATTACATAAACAATGCTGTAGCAACATATGTAGTTACTGAGAAGAACCTAGGAATAAAATTTTTAGACTAATTTAGAGTGGTCTCTGCAAACTATCATATATGGAAGTTAGGAAGGTTATAAGCAGACTGAACAATAAGAGAGTTTCATTCCTAAATTATGACAGTCCACAAAAATGCTTCAAGTTTTGCACTTTAAAATGCAAATTATTTAGTGGTGAATTAATTATTTTCTTTAAAGCCTTTCATTACCCTTACATGTTTGAGACTCTGCATATTTCTGATTGCATGTGCTTATCAAATAAGATAGTTAGAGAAACTTGAAACTCACTGGGAAACACTAATGGTCTATAAAGGTTTATAAGACATATTAGTTAGTTCAGTCAGAGAACTGTCTTGTGACAGTCCATTAAAACACAAACTCCTAGACTTAAAATAACCTTCCTGAAGAGGAAAATATAAATAATAAGCAAGATTATTAAATCGAAATTTTCTCTCCAAAGGGAACTTATCCGCCCAACAAAAAAACAGCACAAGCTGAACGTTGATCCTTGAAGGCCTCAAAGGATCATACGCTTTTGCAACAGTAAAGCTCAGAAGGGCTTGACACCAAAATTTGCCTTTTAGCTAGCTCAACTTGAGCTGCCTGACAGTTTGGGCTTGTGGATAGCACTCTGAAGCTTTATAAACTGGATGGCTGTTATATGCTTGGATGAATATAACCCATAAAGATAAGTGATCAATATGATAAACATCTCTCTCTCCTTGGATGTTTTTTTTTTTGTTATTCTAATCAGCTTTACATATCTTTAAATGACAATTAGATAATCAAATCATTGTTGTTAAATATGTCACCAAATGTTAAAAGTGGCAAATTTCACATGGCATTATCCATCTGCTCATATCCTTTCACAATTAACTACAAAATGCTGGACTGGACTGTGACTCCCCAGCACTGGTCCAGTAGTCAAGGAGCCTCAGTCTTCACCACTAGCACCAGTGGGGGACGTACATTGGGAGAATGACAAGTACACACACAGTAAAGTGCAATTTGTCTTAAGAGCACACAGAGACCACAGTCAGTCTGGGGCTGGTTTCTCCCTCTTTCTCCACATCCACAATAAAACTCCCCACTGGCACAGCTATAGAGCTAAGTCCTTAGCCAGGGTTCTAAGTCAAGTCTTCCAACACTCTCTCTCTCTGTCCAACTAGTGCTTCGTGTCCCTGCTCAGGTAGTTGGAGATTTGTTTTACACACACATACATACACACACACACACACACACACACACACACACACACACACACACACACACACACACACACATGCACACACACACACACACGCACACACGCACACGCACACACACACACACACACACACACACACACACACACACACACACACACACACACACACACACACACACACCTGGGAAAGGCTGGCACAGGTTTACTACCTATGCCCCTTCTGCCCAGACTATAAGGTAGTTAGCACTTCACCAGAACCCCTTATCAGCTACTTTAACTCCCTTAACAAAGGGTGTCCAATCCTACTGTGTAATGTTACTATTAATCCAAATGGTAGTCTGACTAAGAGCAAGGCTATTAGGAGTGGCCTGCACAGCGGTACCAAATGAATATACAGGTACTCTTATAGCTTAAACATGTCTCACAAATATCAGCCACAAAGTCAGGTTTAAATATATTTAATAATAACTAATAAAAGAACAAGAAAATACTCAGTAAATCATCACAGTAACTTCAGTGTTCAAAATCACAGGAAATATTTAAAACAACATTGCAGGACAGCCTCAAATAAATACAGAAAACATCTAAACTAATCTTTACTATAGTCCTAATTATATCTAAAAGAATTTACTGTACCCTAGTTAACTTACTTACAGCAAGGCAAGTCAGATGTGGTGAGTGAATGTTTCCAGCGGATGCTGCCAGATCAAAAGACAAAATACAAAATGCCGAGTTACTAAGCTGGAGCCTACATTGCTGGCATATGATATGACACTGCAGCACCACAGTGGGGTTAGCAATGCCAATGCAGATGGGCTTTCAAGATAGGGAATGGGGTAAGGTATTCCCAGTGTGTATGCCCCCCACTGTTGCCAGTGGAGAGGACTGAGGCTCCTTAAGTACTGGGGCAGTGTTGGGGTGTTGTATATTAATTAGTGGGCAGTGGTGGGATATCCACATTACATATTAATTGGTTTGCAGTGGTGTGGATATTGAATTCCTGTAGCCTGTAAACAGTGGTCACTGAAGGTGTTTGTACTCTCAGTCAGCCACACACTGAACATTCAGAGTTTCATATCACAATTGTTTTATTTTTTTTATTATTTTAGTTAGTCAGGTAGAGCAGGCAAGGATGTCAGTAGAGGAGTATGGCAAGCTCGCAAGGAGACAGTTGGCTGAGATGTGCAAGGATAAAGGACTTGTGCATACCAACCTGACTAAAGCAAAATGATTGCATCTTTAGTCACAGCTGCATCACAGAATAGCAAACAGAAGGACAATCAGACTGGCCTTGGGAATGTACAACTCTCAGGAAACGGACAGTTCAACCTTTCCACAGAGGACTTAAAAATCTGTCTGGAGTTAAAGAGACTTAAACTGGAGGCCAAGCATTTGGAAATAGAAGCAGCAGAGAAACTGAGATGTCTGGAGGCTGAGGAAAATGAGAAACTGTGGTATCTGGAGGCAGAGGCGACATGAGAAGGAAATGCTGATTCTTTGCCAGGGTCATGGAGGTAATGGGGAAGGGAGTAATTGAACCCCAGAAGCAACAAAGGTCTGTAAATGTCTTCCACAATTTACAGAGTAGGATAATTTTGATAGTTTCATACATATGTTTGAAAGGGTATGTAAACAGTATAATGTTGACCAAGGGCTCTGGGTACGGTTCCTGACCCCCTTACTCCATGGTAAAAGTTGTAACTGCTATTTCTAAATTGTCTGATACTGATTGCTTAGATTATAATACTGTTAAAAATTGTCTTTTAGAATGTTTTAAGTTGACACCTGAAGCTTATAGAAAAAAGTTTTGTGAGCAGAGATGCAAGGCAGATGAAAGTGTATGTGAATGTATTGCTGAACTAAGCATTTATTTTCACAGGTGGATGAGTGGGTGTCAGGTCACCACTTCTGAAGGGCTGGCAGGCCTTTTGGTGAGGGAACAAGCCCTTAGCACTTTTCCTGAGGACATGAGAATCTGGTTATCAGACAGAGAATGTAACACAAAATATTAGATGGAGAAAAATGGAGACCTATACCTAGCAAGCAGGGCATCACTGCACAGGAATGGATACCCAGTGCTGCTCATGGGTCTAAGGGAATCCATGGTGGACAGCCTAGACTGCTCCAACAGAGTCCACCAGTAGCAGGGGAAGACACTAGTCCAGGTACATGTCCAGGACCAAGGGTTAAACGTTTCAAATACAACCAGTGGGGCCATGTAGCATATAGATATATATGGAGGCAAGGTAGAGAACAAAAGGTGTGACAGCCAATAAGTGGGAATGACAGAATGCCAGCAGTAAGTTGTCTTCAGACAACAAGGGTACCAAGCTACCACAAAAGGTTATATCCTATCTTTGTAAGTGGGAAAGAGGCCACTGCTAAGACAGACACAGCCTCTGACCTAACCATTGTGAAGCCTGCAATGGTTAAAGAGGAGCACTACTTGCTTGGGCAGTCTACCTAAGTCTGAGCTTTATGACGGACCCCATTCCAAATACGTTTGGCTAAAATTCACCTTGACTGGGAGGGTGGAAAAGGAAGGCAGCAAGTAGGTATGTTTGAGGGTATCCCTGCAGATGTCCTGATAGGGAATGATTTTGATAATGAATATCTTGTGTGCATGCAGTGACACACAGTCAGGCTTGGAGACAAGCATGTGGATCTGGTAGCCTGGGGAGACCCAAACAGACTGCAGACTTGAAGCCAGGATTGGTGTGGTGGTTACTTCAGAGATGAAGCTAACCTGTAGCACTGAGACTGAAGGTGAGCCACAGCTGCTTGTGGGTACTGATGTTCCCTTGGACAGAGTGATTGCAAGGGCAGAGGTGAGTAGTAGTACCCAGGCTGACAGTGAGGCACCGCTGTCAGAGGATGCCAGACGTCCTGTGAAAGGGGAGCTGGGAAGGGTTACAAAGAGAGAGTTGAGTTGGGCTCAGATCTCAGACCCTACATTACAAGGCCTGAGGGAGGTAACCAGTGAGGCACCTGATTGTCAAGGAAAAGGGGAATCTATATACTGGGACAAAGAGTTACTATATAGAGGGTGGACCCCTGAGGGAGGGCTAGTGGGTAAGAGAATACAGCAGTTGGTAGTACCCACAGCCTACCCATCTGGCACTTCTAGTCATAGCCCATGATATTCCCTTTGCAGGTCATACGGGTATAAAACGTACAAAGAGATGTATTATGCAGAACTTTTATTGGCCTGGGGTTTCCAGAGAAGTAACAGGGTACTGCAGGGCCTATGAGCAGTGCCAAAAGGTAGGCAAGGCAAGAGACAAGGGGGAAGCTCCTTTGATGCCTTTGCCTGTGATTAAGAAGCCATTCCAGGGGGTAGCTATGCATATTGTGGGGTGTCTGAGTACCCCAAGTTTCACAGGGAAGAGTCTATCCTAGTGGTTGTGGATTATGCTACCAGATACCCTGAAATGGTGGCTGTGTCCTCCATTGAGACAGAAAAGGTGGCAAATGCTTTGTTAGAGATTTTCAGTAGGGTAGGTTTCCCAAAAGAAATACTGACTGACAGAGGTGCCAATTTTATGTCAGGCGTGCTGGCTTGTCTATGGAAGCACTGTGGGGTGAAGCACCTAAAGACCACCCCCTGCCATCCCCAGACTAATGGTCTGGTTGAGAGGTTAAACTCTACACTAAAGACCATGCTACGGACATTTGCAGACCAGTTTAAGAGTAAGTGGGACAAATATTTGTCCCATCTGTTGTTTGCTTACAGGGAGGTGCCCCAGGAATCCACAGGTTTTTCACTCTTTGAGTTGCTGTATGGACATAGAGTAAGAGGACCTCTAGATTTGATTCATGATGAGTGGGAGGGTGAGCATGAATTCCACAAGGAGTATGTTGTGGCATATGTCCTAAACCTCAGGACAAGGCTTAGGGAATTCATGGGCTTGGCCCAGGCGAACCTGGCAGAAGCCGAGCAGCAGAAATAGGTCTGGTATGACAGGAATGCTTGAACCACAGAGTATGCTGTGAGGCAGCAGGTAATGGTTCTCATTCCTGTCAGACATAACAAGCTGCAGGCAGCTTGGGAGGGACCCTTCAAAGTAGTAAGGAAAGTCAGTGATGCTAACTACATGGTAGAACTGCTAGGAAGGAGGCAGGGGCACAAACTGTACCATGTTAACATGATGAAACCTTACCATGATAGGGAGGCCCTTGTACTGAGTATTTGCAGTGGATGGCAGGAGGAGTCTGAGGGGTATCTGGTGACTGATCTCCTCCAGTGAGGCTCAGACTGACACCTCAGTGGAAGGGGTAGCAATGTCCCAGCAGCTATTCCCTACCCAGGGTCGAGAGATCCAAGCAGTGTTACAGGAGTTTGGGGACATGTTCACTGGAAACAAGGGTGTACCCACCTGGTGCAGCACCATGTGGATACTGGACCCTTACAGGGTGCCTGAGAGAGTCAAACAGACTCTGAGGGAGGAGATACAGCAAATGTTGAAACTAGAGGTAATCCAGGAGTCCTGCAGTCCCTGGGCCTCCCCAGTGGTGCTGGTACCAAAGAAGGATGGCAGCACCAGGTTCTGAGTGGACTACAGGAAATTAAATAGTCACACAGATTCAGATGCTTACCCCATGCCTAGGACAGATGAAGCCCTAGAGCAGCTGGGTGGGGCTAATTATCTTATCACTACTGATCTTACCAAAGGTTACTGGCAGATGCCCTTGACTCCCAGCACTAGACAGAGGTCAGCCTTTGTGACTCCTTTCAGCTTGTATGAGTTCGTGAAGATGCCCTTTGGGAAGCAAATTGCCCCAGCAACTTTCCAGAGGCTGGTAGATCATATCCTAGCAGGAGCAGGAGAGTTGTGCCTTGCTTACCTGGATGATATTGCCATCTACATCCATACCTGGGAAAAGCACCTTCAACATGTCAGGGAGATGCTGAGCAGACTACAAACTAAGCCCAGTAAGTGTCAGGAGGATATGGCACAGGTCTCCTACCTGGGACATAGAGTGGGAAGTTGTAAGATCAGACCATAACCTGCCAAAGTGGAAGCCATTCAGGCATGGCCTGTCCCTGTTACCAAAAAGCAGGTGAGGGCATTCTTAGGGACAGCAGGGTACTAGAGAAAGTTTGTCCCCAATTGTAGTACCATAGCTGCTCCCCTCACAGACCTGACAAGGAAAAAACAGCCAAATAAGGTAGTGTGGACCGCAGGATGTGAGCAAGCATTCCAGAAGCTTAAAAGAGCTTTGGAAGGACCCTCTGTGTTAGCCAGTCCAGATTACAGCAAATAATTTGCTGTGCAGGTGGATGCTTCAAACCATGGGGATGAGGATGTACTCAGCCAGGTTTACCCAGAGGGAGAAGAGCACCCAGTGGTATATCTCAGCTGTAGGCTCCAACCCAGGAAGGAATGCTATGCATCTACAGAAAATGAATGTCTAGCCATAGTGTGGGCACTGCAGAAACTTCAGCCTTATCTGTATGGAAGGAAATTCACTGTAGTTACAGACCACAGTCCCTTAACATGGCTACATTGAGCCAGTCAGCAAAATGCCAAGTTACTAAAGTGGAGCCTAGGGTTGCAGGAATATGATATGACAGAGCAGCACTGCAGTGGGGCTAGCAATGCCACCGCAGATGGGCTCTCAAACCAAGGAATGGGGTGAGGTATTCCCAGTGTGTACATCCCCCACTGTTGCCAGTGGTGAGGATTGAGGCTCTTGATTACTGGGCCAGTGCTGGGGAGTCACATGGACTAAATGTTTTCTTAGGTTTTGACACTCCTAACAGTTTGTAGCCAGCATCCCTGAAATGAAACTCCACACCATCCTTCATTACTTGCTGAAAATCTGAAGATGCTGGACTCTCTCACTTCTTATTAAGAATTCTAAGATTATATACAGGTACTTTTAAAACCAAACATTATACTCCCTATAGTCAACTTTGTGGCATAGAGGACTAGAATCCTGTCTATAACTTGGAAAACTGGGATCAATTTGCAGTTGCTGCACTGAAGAAGCTAACTGACATTGGAAAAAGACTGGTGGAGGGGGTTGAGCCTACTTGCTCCTCTCAGGATGAGAGGGGAAGGGCATGCCCAGAAATGTATGCTCCATTTGAGCTCTTCAGTGGACACTAGAGAGCCAATAGAGGCATCTGCTCTCAAGGGGATCCTAACCCCAGAGATGTCACTAGGCATATACAGGGAAATGGCAAACATATAGTAAAAACCCCAATCTCTTTTGAGGATGAAGAACAACTCCCAGTGTAGTTGACCCTATGGGAATGAATGAATGAACTGTAGGAACTTCTCTCTTGGGAGAAGGAGGGGGTTATTAGAGTTGTTAGGAGGAGCCTGTATGGTAAGAGAAGAACTGAAGCAAAAGTTGCTAAAAAATCATATTCTCTGTTCAATTGCTGGTAACATTTACTCAGAAATGTTTTCATGTCTCCTTCTTTCCTTTGCAATACTAAAAAAAGAGTGATATCTCATTTAATTTCGTTAACTGAAGACAATGTTCACTAGTCTTAGGAAACAACCAGATCCTGATAAAGAGACTTATGCTTAGCTGCCATGAATTTTAAGGTTCTAATTACTGTAGCTTTGTAGTAACAATGCATATTGTCTGTTTAGTTGCTGACAACAAGATGGTATAAACAAAGAGATATTTGTGGAAATCAACTTTATAGTATGTAACAAACCTAACTTCTAGAAGATCCAGTAAGTACACTATTCTTAACTCTTAATTACTCAGTTGTCAGATACATTCTGCTGAACTATTAAGATACCTTACTTTAACCTCCTTGGAACATTTTGTACAATTTTTGACCAACACAACTTCATTTTTGAAGTCTGAAGTGACATCTTCTAATACGGGGATAGAATTCTTGGATGTTAAGTTAATGTTAGATGACACAGGAAGCATCAATACTAGAATGTATAGGAAACCTGTATGGCGCAATTATTTACTACACAATACTAGCATGCATCCCAGGCATGTTCTTGACAACATAGTGACTAACCAACTAACTCGAGTGTCCAAGCTCTGCACGAGGGATGAGGATTATAGGGAGGAGCAAATTAAACTTATCAATGACTTTAATAAGAAAGGATACAAAATCAAAGAGACACAGACCAATGAAGCAACTACCTTGGAACTATGCTCTCAGAGGGGAAGACCCTATTTCTCGGACCAAGGTGAAATAGTTAAGATCAAGCAAAAGGAGGTAAAGTCCAATCTGAGATGCCAGTTGACATATAGTACTGACAATTTTGTTATTCGTAATACCATCAGAAAATTTTGGCTAGTGCTAACATCTGACAACAAAATTAGGGAAATTGTTGGAGATCAACCCAGCTTTTCTTTTAAGAACAGGAAAAACTTAAAAAGACTATTATGTTATAAAACAGAAACTGAAGCTATTTCTGAAGACAGGAGTTTTCAGATGAACAGGAGAGTTGATACATTCAGATGTGGAAGTTGCAAGGCATGCTCTCATATAAACATCTCAAATACCTTTACACATCCCCCTGACTAAAAGGAACTATAAGTTTGAAGGATTTGCAAACTGTCGGAGTAAGAACATTATCTATATGGCAACCTGCAGTTGCTGCAAGGCATACTACATAGGGAAAACTAATCAAATGCTCAAGGAACGTATCCTAAAGCACTTATCTGACATAAGAAAACAAGTTACCAGCAATGCACTTTATATGCATAATAGTATAAATGACAGTCATTCTTTCAAGTTCATGGCACTAGCTAGGCTTCATGAAACACCAAGAGGTGGGGATTTAGTAAACCAAACAGAAATTGAAGAGATGAAGTGGATAATGAATTTGCAATCAGATCAGTCACCAGGTCTGAATGCATTTGTCCCTTTAAAACCTGCACTAAAAGGGAAAGCTCTTCAGCACTTAAAATGACATAATTAGAAGGGTGTGTATGCTGCTTCTTCTTCTTCTTCTTCTTTCGTCTTTTCCTGGTTAGGGGTCGCCACAGCGGATCACCTGTCCGCTCATGATTGGCAGTGGAGTTTTATGGTGTCGAGTTGCCAGCCCGGTGCCCAGCCTTCCACAGAAGGCACACACACACTCACACCAAGGGCCAATTTAGAGTGTCCAATCCACCTACAGCATATCTTTGGGGTGTGGGAGGAAACCGGAGCACCCGGAGGAAACCCATGCGACCACAGGGAGGACATGCAGACTCCGCACAGAAGGCACCCCAGCCGAGGATCGAACCGGAGAACCTCTTGCTGTGAGGCGGTAATGCTATGGTTACTAAATGCATCTAAGTGAGTGAACACTAGGAAATGAGGGTATTTAAGAAGAAGTTTCACTGGCAAACATTTACGATTTGAAAAAGAAAAGGTATTATACCGAAAGTGCTTATCCGGTTTATGAGCCAGTGTGTTTATTTTATTTTATCTTATAATCGTATATTTATTAAAGTTTTCAAGTTTTAAGTGTTTTTAAGTGGAATTGGTGGCAGAACCATTTGTTTTTGGAGTTTTATATTTTGATGTGCTCTGCCTTTGGTGACGCTACTTCTTCTTTTGCCTGAACTATTAAGATAAACATAATTTGTAAGGCATTCTACACATAAACCTACAAAAAAGCATGATGAATAATTTCTAAATACTGCCACGGAATGTGACTGCAAATCAAATAAACGATAATAATATTATAATCAAAAACACTCAAAATAGCAGTAGCAGTTTCACCTAGAAACTGTCATGTCAGTGGAATTAAGCAATCATTTATTATTTCTTAGGCATTCTACATAAATATGCGTCATTTTGCAAAAAAGTCCACAGAGAAGCTATAAGACAGGAAGCCTTCAGTTATAACCTCCAAACAAGTAATCTGTGGAAGCACTATAACTGGACTACAGCTTCACTATTTCTATCAAACAAGTGAGAAAAATACAACACAGTATAAAAGAAAATTTCAAAGTTTGTGTTTTTCTGATATTTAACTTAAAATGTGCAAATTAACAACTCCTATATCACTCGAACGGCTTCTGCACTGGAGTTCCTAAAATACAAATGCTATATCTTCAGAATAATATATGCAATGCATTAATGAAGTGAACCCTTCAACTGATTCATAATAAATTACAAAAATATACAAATAAATGCCCAAGTATGGAATCCTGAAGTACTCTTGTAAAGATAAGCAAATATTCTTAATATTGCCAAACTTTGTACATATCTTAATTAGGTCACTTTCATTCCACTTAGGGGCTAAATGTTCCAAACTAGAATACTGTAAAACACACACACACACACACACACACACACACACACACACACACACACACACACACACACACACACACACACACACACACACACACACACAATCTGTATTATGTATGTAATATGTAGAGACTGTGTATTTCCATAGTAAATAAAACTTTACTAATTAAGAAACAAAAAAGTGTTCCAACATAAGCAGGATACTAGTTGCTACACTCAAAAACAAGCAGTAATAATTCTCAGAGTAAGACAAACATAGCAGTAACTAGCAGGCATTTTACCTTAGCAAAATTCTAAACAGTTAATCAGTCCTTCATGTTCCTGTATCCCTTGGCAAAGTACACACCAACATATTACAAAAGACTTGCAATAACTTGTAGAATTTCTCTAGCTTTCGTGTGTAAATAGAATAAATCCAAATTAGACAGGTTACAGTTGATACCTCATGAAAAAAAGGATTTTCTTCTACACTCTCAGACTGCCTTCTCCTTCTAAACAAAGCCTTGGAACTCCACTCAAAATTACTTCTAGGATTAGAGCCAAATGAATCTAACTCATTAGTGAAGAGTAACCTTAGTTAATATGCAGACTGGAACAGCAGTCCCTCATTAATCACTACCTTTTTCCTGTCTAAAGGCTCTGCATCTGCCTTCTGTCACTCTTTCCTCAGTGTATATCCTTGGCTCAGCAGATGCATGCCTTTCTTTTCCCACACCTCCCAGTGGTCAGTGACATCCTAGTAGTCACTTTATTGCATGACCCCCCCCAAAAAGAAATTTCAAACTTAGATGGGATGTAGGCCTATGACAACCCAGCTGCTTTCATATGGACTCAGCTAATGGAATGTTTTTAAATGAAAGAGTTGCAGAAATAAGGCCCATTGGGCTAGCTTGAAATTACTATCTTTTTGCTTACACAGTCACTGACAGGATGCATGATCTCTCTGCCAAATAGATAACTCCTGTGAGTGGAGAAAGCCCATCCCTGTTCAGTGTTAGTTAGTTTTCTACTTATATAACATATTGGGTGCTCATCACAGTCTATGTTTTGTGCCAGTACTACTCCAATACCTACTTCAGAGGCATCCCTGAATACCATAAACTGTTTAGAAAAGTCAGGGGCTAATAAAGATGGGCTCAGAACACAGCATTTCTTTCAACCTATAGAACACCAGGATTGTCAGTTCTGCTCATTTGACATGTATAAAGTCCTACCCATCATAGGCAAAGTTAAGGATGAACCTGTAGTGGAAATTTTCTAGCCCTAAAAAAGCTTTGACCTGTTTATTGGTAGGTATGGGCCAGTTTCATATGGCATCTACCTTCTCAGCCTGTGGTCTTACCTCTTCCTATCATGTAGCCTAAGTACTGGGTTTCAAGAGTTTAGAATTACTTGGGGTTTGAGGAGATGACTTTCCCAGTCCTCCAAGAAAATAACTACATTAACAAGGTAAGTTTTCTTTACAGTAAAGGCAAGACCTTACTGGAAAAGCTCACTTAGACAAGGCTTTACTGGAAAAGCTCACAAAGACTCTGCCATAGATTGCTGTGAAGAAAATGTTAGTTTGTTTTTGCTTTCTTGTATTTTGTATTGCTTCATTGCCTTCTTCTATTTTGTATATGGCTGTGTATTTCCTTTACACAATTTTTATTTGTATTTTGCTTTTAATTGTGTATTTAAACTAGGAAAGAGACCACAGCTGTGTCTCTTATGAGTTTCACAGAAATTAAATTTTCCCCCACCCTTTCACTCTGCTGCTCGTGTGTTTTTAAATTCAACTGTGTTTTTAGTTGCCTGCCCCTTATGTTAATTTGACCACTTATTTCCTTCCCTATCCTCTTTCATTGACTATTGTAAGCACAAAATTATATAAAGATGGGAAGTTAATTCCATAGACAAGGTAGTGTTTGTGATATCAATCTTTCTCTCCAACAAGTTCTGTTAGAGTCACAAATAAGGTTCAGGTCCATGGAACACGTAACTCTCCTATAATTTTGCTTGCAAATATGTAACATTTTCATCAGAGCTGGATCACAGAATGCCTTGTAGGTCAAGCATATGTCCCTGCTCAATAAATGATATGACACAGAGTAAAAAGATAGAGCCTTTAGTTGGGTCTTATGCTTTGTATTTTTTTAGTGAGAAACCTCTGCTGCCCCTCCATCTGGTGTAAGTGCCTGATTAGGTATATGAAGAAGGGAACATTGTACTTGATTATGGGCCTGATTAGGGCTGAGTACAATGGCATTATGACTTCCTTTGGTCTTGATGCCAGACAGAAGGATTTCCTCACTACCATAGCTATGTGATGGTCAAAATTTAGGTTACTAACTATCTGTGTTCCTAGTTCCTTCACCACTGGGTCTACTTTTAGGGGCATGCTATCAATATTAAAATTTGCAGGGACATCTGCTTTACCAAAGGGTATGATTACGCAATTTTTAGCATATAGTCTTAGACCATGGTTTTGGCACCAGTCATTTGTCATTTTTTAGGCTTGTTTGTAGGATATCAGTATTATTTGGGGATTCAATGACTGCTCCCAGCTTACAATCATTGGTGAACTTGGTGAGGCAGAGGACCCCAGCATTGGCCTTCACTTCAGAGAAGTATATACCAAACAGGAGGGGTCCCAACAATGAGAGCCCTGCGGGACACTGGTAGTAACAGGTTTCTTATCGGAAGTGGATTCACCTATCTGGACAACATGCATCCTGTCAGTGAGCCAGCTGGCTGTACATCTGAAGATATAGGGGTTTATGTCTAACTCAGTAAGTTTATCTATGATCCCTGAGTGGGTGATTGTGTTGGAAGCTTTGGTCAGGTCTAGATAAGTGGTGTGTAGCATTTTACCATCATTCATGCCCTGCTGACTTTCTCGAAGAAGTCCACCATATTGAACAGGCAAGACCTCCCTTTGACAAAGCCAAACTGGGTCTGGTCCAATGTTTGGAGAGTTTCTATGTTGTTATTGATCAGGTCTAGGGTAAGGAAGGAAATGGTCAACAGACCATATAAGACTGGTCAAGCTTATGGATCTGTAGTTCCCTGGGTCAGTTAATGGGTGCCCCCCCTTGTGCAGAAGGATAACTGTTGCAGTCCTCCATTCCTGTCTAGGATAAAGCCCATCTGGAGGCTGTGGTTAAAGAGGTTTTCTAGTGGCCTTGATAGATTCTGTTTTAAGCTATTTAAGAAGCATTCTAGAAAGTTGTCTGGACCCATGGAGGCTGTGTTTTGGGCTTTAGTGAGTGCCGTAAGGACCTCTTCCCTCTTAATGACTGGTAGGGGGATGGTTGTGGGTATTTCTTTGGATGTGGTAGGAGGTGATGGAGCTAATTCTCAAAAAAAAAAAACTGATCTGGTACATGACAGATGTATCTACACAGTGTCACTGGAGCCAAAGCTCTCACACAAAAGCACTCCAAATCTCAATCAGGTTGTCAGTAGTACACACGCTGTACTCTTCACACAGTTCAAAGTAGTCATATAGACCCACATATGCTGAGGCACATAAATGTAACCTTCCTAAACCCAAAAGACCTCCTAGATGAAATATACATAACAAATACCCTCAGCAGCCCTGAATGCACTCTTTCAAAACAACACCTAGATCAACACAAACAGCCACATCTCATGGAACCTCTACATCTAAGCTCATAAGGCAAGCTACAACACAACCCAAAATCCTTGTCATTGGAGACTCCATTGTGAGACACACTGATGTCCCTCTTACCAGGCTGAGTAAGATGAATGACTTTAATGACTGGCTTAGTTTCTGGTGTCATTCTAATGGGGTGCAATATTTATCAGCATGGAAGGAAATGGTCAACAGACCACGTTGCTTTGCCAGGAATGGTCTGCACCTCTCCCCTCTAGTCTGTTGAATATTAGCTAAAACATTGTCCTCCTCCATAGTGCCTTTTTTAGGCAATACCAAACTGAAAGTACTTTCGACATAGCAAATCAAACCCAAGAAAATCAAAAGGTGTTGCTGCTCAGTGTTAGGAGTCTAAACAAGAAGCTCCACCCACTACAAGCTCTCCTTACCCTAGAGAATGCTGATATCTGTGTGGTGACTAAGATATGGTTTAAAGCTGCAGAGAACATGATGTCTTCCTCACATTTAGACCGACTACCACACAGACAGGGTCTAAAGGGGGAGGCGTCTTGATGTACTTTAAAAATACCTCAGGGCCTGTCAAACAGGACAGTGCACTTGAGCTTGTCCACATTCAAATCACCATATGCAAATTCCCATATCACTTCCTTACAAGCTATAGGTCCTCATCCATGACCTAGGAAACCAGTAACATGTGTTTAAACTTATTGAAAACATTTACCATCCAACCCAATACAATATTCATGGGAGACTTTAATTACTCTACAATTAACTGGGAATCATATACTGGAGAACAGGAACAGTCATCCCTCTGCACAAAGGAGGGCCATCTACAGACCCTGGAAACTACAGACCCATAAGTCTCACTAGTCTCATATGCAAAGCCATGGAAAGAATTATCATGGAAATGATCAGTAATGACGCAGAAAACCTCCCACTTTATTTTCATTAATAAGTCATGCTTTTTCAACCTGATGGATTTCTTTGAGAAGGTCATCAAAACAATGGATGAGGGCAAAACAGTTAACACTGCCTATTTTGACCTGGCTAAGGCATTTGACACAATACTCCACTCAGGCATTGCTGAGAAACTCAAGAGGTTAGATATAAACCCTTATGTCACCCAGTGAATAGCCAGCTGGCACACAGACAGGACTCAGGAAGTTAGAATTGTGGAGTCCACTTCAACAAATAGTCCATTCACAAGTGCAGTCCCTCAGGGATTGGTCCTGGGACCACTTCTTTTTGGCATTTACTTCCCTGAAGTCAAGGCTAATATCAGCGGCCTCAGGTGGACTACATTTGTAGAAGACTGCAAATTAGTAGCAGACATAAAATCCCCCACGACACAAATATTATTGAGACAGGGCTGAAACAGATAAATAACTGGTGTCAGAGCCATGGACTAAAACTAAATGCCAAGAAATGCATAATAGTATCTTCTGGGAAGTTGTACACCCCTGGTAACTATCATATTGGCAATACACCCCTAAGAGATAACCCAGTGGCCAAGGACTTGGGGAGACACACAGACAGCAATCTAGCCTTTGTGTCCATCGCGTGTCTGCAGTAATGAGGAAATCATTCTATGTTTTGCAGCTTATAAACAAAGGGTATGGCATCTAGGTCCAAGAAGTCATTGTTCCACTGTATTCAACATTCAACAGACCTATCAGTGAGTACAATGTCTCCTTTGGTATGTATCTAACCAGGCACATCCAACAATTGTAACACCCACAGAAGTTCCTCACTAAAAGAATACAGGTGTAAATAACATGTCCTTTGCAGACCATCTCATGGCCTTATCCATGTATTCTGTCACCTACAGGATGTTGAGGGGAGATGTATGCCTGGCATACAACCATAGCTTTCAACGTCTTATGGCAAGAAATCTCTAGACAAAGCCATAAATAATGGGGAAAAGGACCAAAAATAGGGACACTTTTTAAATATTGCTCTTGCAAACTTAGAAAGTTGATAGAATAATAGGTCTTGTATTAGCATACATTTTATAAATGGTATGAAGTCTGAAACTCAGATGTCTGTCATTTTCTGACTTCAACCCTCGATGATTTGCCAATGATTTGCTAGAAAACCACATGTTTATGAGAAAACAGTCCAAACATGTGAGGCAAAAATCTGGACATTCTGCGAAATTTGCACAGTTGACAGGTATGAATACAAGGCATAGTCATATCCCAGTCTGATGGACTTCCAAAATATCCATAAAACAGACAGCACCAGAATTACCCATTTTAAAGACTCAAATCTTGCCTGTGATATAAACAGGATTTGCTAGAGAGATAGGTACAGTATGCATCCCAAAGACTACCTCATGTCTGGAACAGGTTCCCCATCCTTGTGAAGCAGAGTTCCTCCCAAAATGAATTCAAGTGTAACTTGGACAATTGGATGGGGAACAGGAAATTCATCATTGGTTTGGCACCTATGTCTCTAATGGAGACAGGCAGCCTGTAAATGGCTCAGTTCCCAAGCCCCGTGCTTGTAAACATTTTATCTCCCAAGCACCTGCTTGCACTTATCCAGGGTACCAGAACTTGTCAGAGATTTGGAATGCATGACTAGGCTTAAAAAGGCCCTTGTGATCATTAGTCTACAATAAAGCAAAGTACCATGACAGCACCAATGAACCTATGAACCTATACCAAGTGTGATGTTTCAGAATGTGGTCCATAAGCCTTTCAAACATTGCATGACCCTATAGTACAAAAGCCCATTCTAACATGGAGAAAGATGTTTTCTGTTTGGCCTCTGGAGGTAATAAGATTTGCCAATAACTTTTGGTCAAGTCCAGAGTAGACAGTAATTTAACCTTGCCCAATTTTTCAACCAATGCATCTCCTCTAGATGAGGTAGGAATCAAATTTGGAAATGCTATTAATTTTCTGAAGTCATTGCAAAGCCTTATAGCCCCATTAGGTTTAAGAACAAGAACAATGGTGATATTCCACTCACTCTGTAATTCCTTGGTGACCCCAAGCTTAAGCATTTTCTGTATTTCCTCCTTAACTGCTTGCCATTAGGACTTGTTTCTTATATGGATTTAAGTTTACCTTTCCACTGGGACGGTATCAGTGCTGTGCTTGATTAAGTTAGTTCTGTAAAGTAATTCTGAAATTACAACTCTGTTCATGACCATAAATTCTTTAATTCCCTGGGCTTACTTCATGAAAGTACTGCAACATGTACATGGAGGTGTACACATTGTGGAAACCTTTCTCAGATTCAGCAAGTACCCTTACACAGTGCTGCATGGCCCTCCCTAATGAAGACATGCAGCACTGCAAAGGACTGGCGCTGAGGTGATGCTAAATGCTAATCAGGCATTCCATGGGGAAAAGCATATGGTAATTAGTCATGTGCTCTCTTCACAAAACCACCTCCTGGAAGGCATGTACATGGCTGTGTGATTCAGGAAAGCATTTGGCTAGGTAGATCAGCGCAGCCATCCTCACCACAGTGTGGTGGTTAACATGGTCAAAAGTCTGTGTTCAGCTGACAAACATGAATGTGGTGGTGGTGGGGAACCACTAGACACCAGGGCTTCCTTTTAAAGAGCTGGCAGCAAAAAGGGTATCTGTGGATACACTACATCACCAGGGATTCATTTGTAAAGTACTGTGCTGGTGCCAATGTAACTATGGGGATGGGTGAGACCACCGGACACTGTGGAATACTTTAAGTGCCGTGATGGCACCAACATTACTACAGGGATTGGGGCTGGGGGGAATCACTGAACATTGGGCATAAAGTGAAGTGCCATGACAGCACACATCATAAGGGGGATTAGACTGTGGTGGGATTCACTAAGCACTGGTGATGATTCTCTAAAGTGCTGTACAGGCACTGGCATCGTAATGAGGATTGTGAGGATAGGGCGACACTAGACCACTAGGGTCTAATACATGCGTGCTGCAGTGGCACTAAACTATTATGGGGTGGGGGTAACCACTGGTGGGTAAATAGGTTACAGACATATACAGGGACTGTGGTGTGTGTGTGTGTGTGTGTGTGTGTGTGTGTGTGTGTGTGTGTGTGTGTGTGTGTGTGTGTGTGTGTGTGTGTGTGTGTGTATGTGTGTGTGTGTGTGTGTGTGCGTGTTTGTGCACTTGTTTGTGTGAGAGATATAGAGAGATTAAGAGAGAAAGAAAAAGAGGGAGAGACTGGGGGTAATGCCACTGCTTATATGAGCAGCAGGTCACTTCCCTATTAAGTCACCAAAGTAACTGTTATTAAAGAAAAATGCAAAATAGCCAACAATAAGGTCTTTCCTCATCATGGCTAGCATGATTCTGAATCACAAATGGACACATCATGGTAGAAAGGCATGGCTGATGCTAGGAACTTTAATGAATTCCAGGGCCTGTTTCTGTGCCACTGACAGTCTCTCACCCACCTAAACTTCAGAACATGCTGTGGGGGATTTACCTCTTCTGTTTCTCTACAAAGAGTTTATGACTACAGCTGTTCTGGTTTCCTCTTACCTGTTTGCCCAGTTTGTGATTCTTTTCCCCTAGATTTTCTGTCAGTTAAAAAGGCCTTGTCACTTGGCAAGAAATACGTTTTCTGCAATAGGTATTAACACAAGTAATTTGACCCCCCTCCTTCAAACTCTCTAAAGTAAGCACTGCTACTGTAAATTCCTTATTGTGCTTCCTATGCTCTTTCCATATGTTGCTTTAGTATAGGCATTATGGTTCTTAGGGTATCCTGCAATATGTGAAATGTTCTATCATGCTCATGAAAGAAGTACCCACCTGTTTAACAATTGTATTTTGCTCTATCTAGAAGCCTTGGGGTGGCTGCCATATAATGGTGAAAAATAGACTGAAATCACTTGAGACTTGGAGTATTTCCATTACTGCAAACAGAAGTTAAGAAAGCAGCTGTTGCAGTTTCAGAAAAACCCTACACTGTTATAGATTGACTAGCAATGGGCCAAAGGAGAATGGGTCCCAGTCACCTGCCATTTGGGAAAAGACAGAATCCTGGGCATGTTTCACAGAGAGGGTAAATGAGATTCCTTAGAGTATTTTACCCCACGGTGGGAATGGCAATCCTGAGAGACAACCACAGTTGCTCTTGAGGCCCACAGTGGCCTGCTTCCACAAGCCGGTCCAATGCATGGGTAAGATATGCAGTCATCTGTGTATTTACTTGACTGAAAAATAGAAATTATGCCTGGCTCCATGGTGCAGGTGGATGGAGCTTTTACTGCAACCCACTTGACTGTGGTTTAATTAGTGGCCCCAGCACTGGAGAAGCCAGACAGGGAGGGAGAAGAGTGAAAGGTGAAAAGTGAAAATCCACTAACTTCAGTTGGTGGAGTAGGTGCAATTTCTCCAATGGAGAAGAGGGGAATGGCTGACTGTGATTCCCAGGGGAAGGGGACTACTTGGAGGGTACATCACTTTTGGAAGTGAGGAAATAGCATCCGAGGTCAGCCCATTGTACAAAATACAACAATACCCCAGGGCTTGGATGTTTGCTGGATGTTAGGGCCAGCAAGCAAACAAGCCAAACTACACACAATGGCTGCCTGAATGATGGCATCTCCTAGCAGACTCGACACTCTTGACCTAGGAAAGGGAAATAAATGAATGGACTGAGTGGAATGGGGTGATGATCAGCAGGCAGAAGGGAAAAAAAAAATTGGAATTGGTAGACATGTATTTTTAGTTATGTTATTATTTATTTATTTGGAGGTTCTAGTTGGCATAATGGTTAAGTTGTTACCTCACAGGGTACAGAGTTTGATTTTCACCTCTGAAGGGAAAATTAGCTAGGCTTAAATGGCCCACAACAGCAGCTAGCCTTTGTACTTTCCTGTGATCAAGTGAACAAACTCGTGTACCATACTGATTTCAGTCTTGACCTGAGTCAATCACACAACTAATACAATTCAAGTCTACTTGACCAGTTAAATGAATTGACATAGAAAAATAGTGAATGCATTTAGAATCAAAAAATAGCTACATATTTTTAGTATATAGTTTTCTAAATCCTAAGAGAGTACTTTTTTTACCCTGAGAAATAACAAAATGACATGGAAATTAATTTCATTTATTTATGTTATTTTTATTTACTTATTTACATTTGTTGACCGGGAGTGTCCGACTGGACGTAGGTCCATTTTCAGCAGAGGCCCGGGGAGAAAAGCTCCACAGTTAAAATATACAGACAATAGTTACATTGGATTTACATAGCAATTAACAATTTGATCCATAGTAATTAAAAATGACAAACATAGTTACAGATGAAGAACATAGAACATCAGTAAACAACTAGAATCTTTATCATCTGCAAAGTACATAACAGACGTTAACAATTGTTACAATAAGAAGTTCCTGCTGTATAATAAGTAGTTAGGCTTATGAGCATCCGAGCTTGCTATAATCAAGGTAGTTAGTGGGGTGGAAAGAAAGGTAGTGGGTGGATGATATTAGAGGGTGAGTTGCAAGGGCATAGCCAGCATGTTTTTAGGTGCGCTTTTAGTAAAGTTTTGAAGTGGGTGCATGATGGTTTAGAGGTAATTGTGGGTGGGAGGGAGTTCCATAATTTGGCTATGGCGCAAGAGAATAGTGCTTCTCCAGCAGAGTTATTGGCTTTAGTGACCTGTAAGTGATTTTTGTTGCTGGATCTTAATGGTCTGGTGGTGCGATAGGGTTGGAGTAGATTCTGGAGGGATGGGACTTTTAGTGGATGGTTTACTAGTTTATGGGCGAGTGCGAGTTGATACCATTGAAGGAGGTGAGGGAGTTCAAGCCAGCTCAGTTTAGCAAGTGAGAGACAGTGGTGACTATGGTAGAATGCCCCTGTGGTGAATTTGGCGATTTTGTCTCGAGCTTGTTTAGACCGCATTGCCTTAGGTTGGTGTATATTGGAGAGACATAAAGTAGGGTGGAGATAAGGTGGGAATTTGCTACTGAAATCATTGCTGCTTTGGTGAGAAGTTGCTTATTTCTGTATAACGCTTTTAGTTTTTTGTGGACTTTTTTATGGTTATGGATACGTGAATGTCAAATTTTAGTTTATTGTCTATTTCCACTCCTAGCAATTTGGTGTGTTCTGTTGGTTGTATAGTGGTGTTGACTTTGGCTGTGATGTTAAAGTGAGAGTTATTTTGAGTATGTTTGGTGGGTTGGAAGATGAGTAGTTTAGTTTTTTTGAGTTGAGTATTAATTGGGCATCGGATAACCAAGTTTCAACAGAGGAAAAGGCTTCCTCTATGACTTTTTGCAGTTTGGGTAGGTACTGGGCTGAGCAGATGATGGTTGAGTCATCTGCGTATTGTATGAGTGTGCCATGTTTGGTGGCAGAGGCTAGATTATTGGTGAAAATAGAAAAGAGTAGGGTTCCAAGGATGGATGCTTGGGGAACCCCTATAGAGACAGGTGGTTGGGGAGATATGTAATTCTGCCATACAACAGATTGTTTGCAGTCAGACAGGTAACTCTGAAACCAGTTGGTGACTGATTGACAGAAGGATAGGTTATTGAGGACAGAGATGAGTTGTTTGTGTGGAACCATGTCGAATGGTTTAGATAGGTCTAGGAAAGTAGCAGAGGAGAGATAGCCATTGTTTTTATGCTGAAGGATAGTGTTAGTAAAGGTGGTGGTACTATGGTTTGGTCAGAAACCATGTTGAGTACTGGAAAGGAGGTTGTTGGTAAGGAGGTAGTCTGAGACCTGAGAGTGAATGCATCTCTCTAGTATTTTGGAGAGTGGAGAGAGAATAGCTATGGGGTGGTAATTGGTTAATGAAGAGATATAGTGTGTAAAATGCACAAATATTTGAAAATCATTAACATGCAGGTAAATAATGGAATGTGCATTAGAAATATATTAATTTCTCTAAACAGTCCTATGAGCAAGACTTGTTTTGAAATATTACACTTTAGATAGTAAAACGTAACAGCTTCTTCTTAAAGGGGAACACAACAGTCTAAACAAACAGCTGAGGAAAGAGTAGAAGACCACAGATTAGTATATATATATATATATATATATATATATATATATATATATGGGTCTCTTGTCACTCACTCAGTGGTACATATAATAGCATAGTCAGACTGCAACAGATATTGTTTATACATTTTCTAGGGGACATCGGATAATATTTTTTCATCGTTAATTGTATGTCTGTTTATCGTTACATCATATTACCGTCAAATCACACTGTGAGTCCTTGCTTGTGTGTGTGCATGATTCCACAGTTCTATTCAGCTCCCATAGTCAGAAATTATATTATGTGATTACTATTGAACATGGTGCTTCAATTTTCTGTTTACTATACGAGAATCAGATTTGAATCCTATCAGTAACACTATATGAATCAAAGCTAATCAGTTCCTTTGGTTTGTAAGTTACTTCTGTGAAAGGGATCTTCAGATTCCATGGGATTACCTGGTCATTCATGTAAGCAAGCAAATAAAAACCAATTAAATAATGTCAACACACTGCAGTTATTATGTTGCATTTGACGTCTTAATAAAAATAAACTGTCTCTAGATGGAAGTAAAACTTTTATGATGCTATATATGCTATATTGCCAGAACTGGCAATATAATTGAAGGCATAAGAGCAGTTTATATGAATAAACAGTGGCAAATAATTTATAGAGAAACAGTGAAAAGTACAGCATGTAAAGCTGCACAGATGTTTGGGTGACCAGACTAACATGTTTTAAACAAGAACAGACTTTTTAGTGGGGTGATAGACTTGACATAAAACAGTGGCAAATAAAGAAGTGAAAGTTGTTGACAACTAGCTTGGAGGAACAGTAAGTTAGTGTGACAATGTGAATAGATTATAAAAATAAATAAATAAATAAAGAGAAGCCAAGCAGATAAAACAGTGAATAAGACCTGCATACAGAGCTAAACATGATTACTATATCCCCTGAACATCTTTAAATTAGATACACAGATTGTACAGTTAGAAGTCAAATATAAAACTCAGATTTTAGTTTCCATTATGAGTGGGAGAATGTGAATGCTCCGAGGATCAGAATCCCCCCCCAAAATTGCCAACAAAATATTTTTATATGTTCTTTGGGGGAGGGGGGCAAGCTGCCCCTGCTGCTCCTCCTGATGTGGGGGAAAAGCCCCCCCCCCCCAAATTTATATATACCAACGCCACAGACACACCAACTGGAAGAAGGGGAGATTCCTCCAAAAAGGGCATCACTGCAAGCACAACTTGCCAATAGTGATTTCCTGTGGAGGAAATCCAGTTATTTGGGGGTTGAACCTCAGGCAACAAAAGGTTGAGAATTCAATCTTCATACACCAATAGGGTAAAGCAGATTTTATAGTGATGATAGTGGTTTGTATTTTGTGTGTGTGTGTGTGTGTGTGTGTGTGTGTGTGTGGGCGCACTCGCATGCATTGCTCTTAACCTTTTACCAACGTAATCAGGGACAAATAAAGAAATAATTATAAACAAATGCCCCAAATCAGGAACACTTTTAAAAATATAAATACTATTAACTTGAAGTGTTGACAGAATAGGAGAATGTAAAGCACTTTGTATTTTTTAAGTAAAACAAATCTATAAATGCAATAGTTGACATTATTTATTAAGTGTAGTCCATCGCTTTTTTTCCCTCTCAAAATCATCAGTTGTAAGAGGGATTTCAAGTGACAGAGCAACATGTTTTTTGTTGACAGAGCAGAATTTTGAGCCACAATCATGGATGAGCCTAAAAATCAGGTACAGCTGACAGATTGTGTGTGTACATGCGTGTGTGTGTGTGTGTGTGTGTGTGTGTGTGTGTGTGTGTGTGTGTGTGTGTGTGTGTGTGTGTGTGTGTGCGTGTGTGTGTGTGTGTGTGTGTGTGTGTGTGTGTGTGTGTGTGTGTGTGTGTGTGTGCGCGCTCATGTGTGGATAATCATGCACACATGTGCACTAACATTACAGCATTCTTTATCAGAAACATAGCTAGAGAATGCAGTTAGAAAGGAAGCCAGTGAAGAAGAATATGCATTAATGGAGATAGGAGTACTGCATATATGAAATGTACATACAGAGTGCACATAATCATGGAACATTGAAATAATTGTATTTATGAACTGAATAACAAGAATTTTTCATCCTTCAGATGACAGCTTTTAAGTTAAGAATGTTTGTTATAAACTTCTATAGCTGTGCTGTACTAATGGTTGCCATGGTATTACAACCCAAATTAGCATGATTCCCATTTTGGTTCAGCAGTAAGAATCAAGTATTAGTAGAAGAAAGTTAAGAAAGGATTTTTATCATAATGTACATGTGGTAGCAAATGTTGCTGTAGGAGAGGTATCAGTAATGTATTAGCATGTCAAAGCCAACCAGTGAATCAAACAGAGAATGCTGGAGCTTAATGATGGGAAAAGATGTGGACAGCTTGTATGGAAAGATTGGTCTGTATTTTTTCTAACAGATTGAAAAGAAAATACAGTAGTATAAGGATATGAAGAAAGTATTAAGTGGCCAGTATAATAATCATTCAGGGGAAAGCAATGTGAACAAGAAGGTGGGGTTACAAAGCTATGTGTTTTATCTTTATTTGCTACTTCAGTTTTACTTCATTAATAAAAAAATAGAAAGGCTGAAACTGAGACAGCATTTTAAAATTTCTGTAGGAGATAAGTGAGCAGATTTTTGAAGGTGAGAGTCAGGGAATAGAGTAAAGGCAGAAGGGAAAGTGTTGGAAGCTGGCAGGAGCATCTAAAAACTAGTATTACATTCTGTTTGCAGGCCTGTCTACTGACATAACTTAGATATTTTATATGTATCTATTAAGCAGTTAGGGAACTTGAAATCAAAGGTCTGTTTCAGATGCTGAAGTGAAGGACTGAACACCTAACTAACAATATATGTTTCTGTTTATACACTATAGAAAACAACTGAACACATACTGTAGGATAAAGTAACCAAGGCAGCTGGATGTGGACATGCATGTGTGGATCTGTTTACTACAGAACTAATTTTTGCCATGGATCTAAACAAGGATTTTTTTTGTTTTTGTATAGTTCTTTACCATATGTTCACATCACTAATATTTAACTTAAGGTATAAAAACTCTCTGATCATGCGTGAAGAATACTAATACATCTGACTTAAACACTTCAAAATATAGAAGAATAAAAAATAAAAAACACGAATGAGTTCCCTTATTTGACCTTTGCAGATTTCATAAATTCCTATGAAGAGCATAAAGCCTTTCACAGAGAAAAGACAATAAACAGTTAATTGTGTTTCACAGCTTTCCCATCCCCCTCCCCTTTACAATTCATACTTGGCTTTTTTGGAGCAGCACAGTACTGCCCCATTCTTACTTAGTAATTATCTCTTACAGATGCTGCTTCCTGCTGTGTTTCTGATTCTTTCCCTTTTTACTCTATTTTTGTACTTGTCTATGACGTTGTGCTCCTTCACCCCCAGTCAGCCGCATGCGGGGGTTGAGTTTGCTAAAATAATCCCGAAATGTCACTAGGAGCTGGTTTTGCTAAGCTGTTGCTGCAATGATAAATGGGAGGGCTGTTTCTATGTTTTCACTCTGGTCATCACATAAATGCATTTTATGCTGTGTGTGCTCAGTAGCTGGTAGCTTCATTTACCATTCAATGGTGAATGCAATGTAAACTACTTGGATCTTTGGAGTCTCAGTGATAAAGCCATTCAACTATCAGTTAAAATACACATGCTCACACTCACGCTTACACATGTGCACTTGCACGTAAATACTCACATTCACACTCGGACACGTACACTCTCACACATAAAAACATCACACTCTATGTATGTGAGTCTGTGTAATTTATGCATATATGTATGCATGCGTTTATACACACATACACCACAACCACATACCTAAACTTGGAAACAATATTAATATTTGTTGTAGTAATTTGCCTTTCCATCCTTTCTCTATCATAATTCTTCAACTTTCTTCATTCCTTCCTTCTTTTCTTTGTTCTCCCTCCCATCCATTGCCTTTACTCAGTTTTCTGATTTTATTTCCATACATTTTCTGAATTTGAAGCTTACTAATACTAAATTCATCTTCTTCAGCACTTTAAAGCCATTTTACATATTTATAGTTCTACAATAATTTTTCAAACACCACAAATGTGACTTTATCTAGCCATTTATAAGTTCTACTGTAACTTCTGTGTATTATTTGCCATTTCTGTGTAATATTTATGTTTTTATATTTTAAATCATTTTAGAGTGCTGTATTTTTACTGCTGAATATAAAACTGTATTGTTCTGCACTCCTGCCTTCTTGCTGTGTTTACTAAATGGATTACTGTTGAATTTAGTCATTTCCTGCACTTTAGCCAGGTTCATTGTTTAAGTTGGTTATTTCTTGCACTTCAGGTCTATTTTGTGATTTAAGAGCCTGGAAGGGTTGGTGTTGCTCTACCTCTCAACCTCTTATAGCAAGATATCTGGACAAAGCCATACATAATATTGGGCAAAGGCCTAACAATAGGGACATTTTTTAAATATTGCTCTTACAAACTTAGAAAGTTGATAAAATAACATGTTTTGCATTAGCAATAATTTTCTGAAGGATGTGAAGTCTGAAACTTAAATGTCTGTCATTATTTTTTGACTTCAGTCTTTAATGAATTGAGAAAGATTTACTAAAAAACCACGATTTTATGAAAAATGGACCAAAAATATGAGGAAAAAATCTGGACATTCTGAGAAAATCTGTACAGTTGAGAGGTATGCCGCCTCTCTGGTAGCAGTGGAGTATAGCCTGGACAAGTTCTGTTCTGTAAATCACTTAAAAATGTTAGATGTTCATCATATACTGATTACTGCTGCAGTAGCCTTTGTTATATGGGTTACATCTTGCATAGGATATAACAGCTGTCCAGCTTACAAAGCTTCGGGGCATGTTCCACACACCCAAACAAGATGAGCTGACTGTAAAAGACAGGTTTGGGTGCCAAGACCTTCAGAGCTTTCCTGCTGCTGAACAGTACACTCCCCTGAGGCTTTTGAGGATCAGCAGTTGGCTTGTGCTGTTTCTTTGCTGGACAGATAAGTCCTCTTTAGGCAAAAACCTTCCTTTAAAAAAACTGTTTGACTGATAGAGAAATTGTGTTTGTTTTACTTTTGGGGGCTGGCAAAGTGTTTTAAAGGGCTTTTTACAGTGTTTTCTTGTGAAAAGTGACTTTTAAAAACCTTAAATTTTTGCTGCTTGTTTTCCTGGGAATGAAGCATCATTTTTGCCTTGACTATGGAACAAACTGTTGGCCCCACAGTCAGTTCTTCTTCCAGCCATAAAAAAGAAAAAGTTAAGCCAATGGCCTTCAGTACCACAGCAGTCTAGCAGTTTGCCTCAGCTGTAGGTGGGTGACTCTGCTGTGGCCATAGCCTGCTCCTCAGACCACTCACCTTTTACCCTAGATCCTTGTTTAGCACCTACAGCCACTATGGACTGGTAGTTAGCCATGTCCTCTGCAGCTGTTGAGATCCCCTCAATGAGCAAGGCAGAGCCACTCTTGGTCTTGGGAGAGGAAACAGAGAAGACTTCACTGTTTTGTCAGAATGTTGTGCCCATCCCTGGGGAAGCTGCTGATGATATTAATAACACCATTGGCGCCACTTTTCCTGTCAAAAAGAAACAGAAAGATAAACATGTGTCTACTACTACTACTCCTCAAACCTCCTTAGACAGAAGTAGTTTATTGGGTCTGGCTCAGTGTTTAATTCAGACTATTGATCTGTCTTATGAGGTAGTTTCTAGTAAAAGAAAGAGGGATATCTCATTTTCTAAAGAGATTCATGATGGTGAAACTAGACTGGAAGATTGAGGGACAGGCATACTGTTTTCTCCTCAGATTTCTGATTCAAACTCAGAGGAGAGCTCAGTCTCTGATTCTCCAAGTCCCTCAGAAACTACTATGAGCTATCATAGAAGGAATTTCCAGTTCTGTCAGCCTGCAATTTTCCTGATAGTCAGCCAGCTGACCCTAAAAAGGCAGATATAATGTGTACAATTTCTCAGTCTTGTAAGTTATTATACACTCTTCCCAAATCTGACCCAGAAGCTACAGCTTTAATTAATCCTGCTGCTGCTAAACATTTCCAATCCTACTCTTTCCGAGAAGAATTAGAAGATTATTGATAAGTATTGGAAAAAAAAATTGATATTTTAGAATTTTGAATTGTCAGGCTCACCCTTTAAAGTTTATTCTGACTAATTGTGAAAGTACAAAGAATATTTTGTCTGCTGTTTCTTCCTGTGAGTAAAAATCTAATTTAAATAATTTAGTTCTTCAGTTATACAAGTCACTACTCATTATTTACAGTGCATATATGACTCAGTTGATACTTCTTATAGGGCTATGGCCACTGGTACTGTTTTGATGAGATTTGCTGCCTGCATTATCAGAATCTCCATGATGATACAAAAATGAGATTTTAAATTCTGCTTTGGATAAAATATTTAGTTTTTGGTTTCTTTGTTGCAGAGGTGATCAAAAAGTGTGCTGAAAGGGTAAGTTGATATGAGGCATCTCTAGGATTTTTCGGCCCTTCTTTTCCAAATTTTCTAAGGGATTCTGTAACCCCACATCCAATTTAGATCAAAAACAAAATAAACAGTCTCAACAATATATGCAGGTAAATATATGCAGGTAAATAGACATTTAAGAAGAAATAACAAGGGTATTCTAAAAAGATTTCAGGAAGACCACAAAACCAAGGACAGTCCAACTCACAATGCCTATTCTAGGGATCTCCCCACCTTTTCACCATGGCAGTGCCCTTTCCCTTCCAGAAAGTCTGAATCTCCACTTTTTTCTTTGGTGACAAGATAGTTTCAGACAAATGGGTTCTGAAGATCATTCATTAAGGTTACAGATGTCAGTGGGAAGAAATTCACCCTTTCTAGGGGGTAATTCCTCATCCACCAGACCAGACTCTTTTTTTTTCCACCTATCCTTCATCACCCACTTTCCCAGGGAGTGATAGAATCAGTTCCTTCTTCTCAGGTAGGGAAAGGTTTTTATTCAATGATGTTTTTAGTACCAAATAAAGAGATGCTGGGAGACCAATTCTGGATCTTTCTTTCTTAAACCGGTTTGTGATAATGCCCAAGTTCAAAATGATGTCATTTCACAATCTGACACCTCTTCTTCCTCATTCAAGTTTCCTGGTAACACTAGATTTAAAATATGCTTTTCATCACATCCCTAGTCATCTGGACTTCAGGTGTTTCTTAAGGTGTTGTGTGTCTGTATCACATTATCAGTTCTCTGCCTTACCTTTTGGACTATCCACTGTACCAAGAGTGTTCACAAAGTGTCTAGCTCCAGTTATAGCTCAATGCATACTACAGGGTATAAACATTTTTCCATATTTAGACAATTTGCTTATCTTTGCAGAGTCTTTTTCAAAGTGTCAGGAATGTGTTACTTGGGTGAGAGATCTCTTAAATAAACTGAGGTTCCAACAGAATATTCAAAGGTCATTTTTTTTTCACACAGGATTGTGTTCCTGGAGTGTCAGTTAGACATCTCAGTTCAAACAGCTTTTCTTCCACAGAAAAAAAACAGATCTATATCTAGCTCTATTTCTAAGGTTTTCCACTCAGACTTTGGTCACAGAGATGGAATACTTCAAGATTTTGATCTGAAGGCATTTGTGTTTCTTATGATACCCCTGCCAAGACTTCACTTGAGAAAGATACAATGGTATCTGAAGTCTGGTCCCAGCAGCAACATGAGAAATCACTTGGTGATGACTGCAAATAGCCTTACATTCATGTCTCCCTTTTCCCTCCATGTTTCAAAGCAGTCAATCACCACATATGCCTCAGACTTTGCTTGGAAAGCAGTTTCAGGAGGGATAAAAGTACAAGGTGTATGGGACACCAAGGACAGATGCAAGCATATAAATATAAAAGAGATGTTTGCCCTGATCAAAGCAACTCTCTGAATCATCTTTGGTCCCCAGGACCTCTTCAGGTTGTTACAATCAATATTACAGTCATGTGGTACATCAGTTAGCAAGGTGGGACCAGTTCATGCCCCCTTTATTTGTAGTTTATTTTATTTGTAGTTTGTTAACCGGGAAAGTCCATTGGGCCATATTGAGCCCTTTTTCAGTGGAGGCCCGGGGAGAAAAGCTCCTAGTACATTCAAAAAAGTATACACAAAATTTGAGCAGTTAGTACAGGAAATACAAATAATATTGGTAGTTTATACAATTACAGGAGAGGAAGCTCCATGTACACTACAATATTTGACAGTTAATACAGTTATAGGAGAGAGCTGCAAGATACATTCACATTTACTGGCAGTTAATACAATGGAGAATAACTGTGAGAAAGGAAATAGAAGAAATTTAGGAGGGATGTGAGCAGGAACATTCCCAGGTGGAGGATAGATAAGAGTGTAGAAGGGACTTAAAGGCAGAATGATTTTGGGTAGTCCAAATGGGGGGAGGAAGTGAGGTCCATTTTCATGCAAGAGAGAAGGCTAATAGAGAACAGACTAGCCATGTTAGCTTGAGACATAGCTTCACAGCACAATCTCACTCTACAGGCATCCTACATTCTGTCAGAGAAAAACTATGTGGCAGACAAGCTGAGTACGACAAGGGTAGATCCTCACAAATGAAAAGTAGATCGGGGGTCTTCCAAGATTTGATCCATCTGTGGGGAGGTCCTCAAAGTAGACCTATTTCCCCTCCTCTCTAAACAATCAGCTGTCAAGATTCTGCTCCAGGACTCTGTGTAAGAAGTCCTGGAAGACCGATGTCTTTTTTTTCCTTGGACAGGAATGTTCTAATTGCTGTAGCTGCTTAGTATGGTACATACCAAATGGGGCATTATACTCAATTATGGGCCAGATAAGTGCCGAGTATAGGGGGTTATAACTTCTTTTGCTCTCAAGGTGATGCCTTTGCTAATCATGTGAGCTACGTGGAAAGCTATCCTTACAGTAGTAGACATGTGGTGGTCGAAGTTAAGGTCGCGGTCAACCTGCGATTCCAGGTCCCTTACCACTTCATGGGTACTTAGGGTATTGTTATTGATTTGATAGTGTGAAGAGACATTGTTTGTGTCAAAGGGAATGATGATGCATTTCTTTGCATTCAGTTTGAGACTGTGACTAATACACCAGTTGTTGGTCTGTGTGAGACCATCCTGAAGTATACTGACATCATTTGGGGATTCAGTGATCACACCTAGTTTGCAGTCATATGCAAACTTGGTCAGCCACAACCCTTAAGTTTTGACCCAAACTTCTGAGAAGTATATACCAAACAGTAGGGGGCCCAGCACTGACCCCTTTGCTAAGTTTATCAGTAATGCCTGAATGTGGGATTGTGTCAACAGCTTTTGCCAAGTTGAGATATGCTGTGTGCACAGATTTGCCCTTATCAGTGGCCTTGGTCAGACTTTCAAAGAAATTCACCAGATTTAACAAGCAGGATCTGTCCTTCATGAAGCCGAATTGGGTAAGAACCATGGTTTGGAAGTCACCTATGTCTTTATTTATTAAGTCCATAATAATACGTTCCAAGGCCTTACAGATGAGGCTGGTCATGCTTATGGGTCTGTAATTCCCTGGGTCTGTTGCTGGGCCACCTTTGTGGAGGAGAATAACTGTAGCTGTTCTCTATTCCACAGGAACAAAGCCTGTGGTTAGACTATGATTGAAAAAGGTACTTAGTGGTGATGCTAGTCCATGTTTTATCCTGTTTAGAAGACAGCCTGGGATGTCATATGGCCCCATAGAGGCCGTGTTCTTTGACTTGGACAGGGCTTTGAAGACCTGCTCTTCAGATATGTAAGGTGGGGGGGGGGTTGGGGGAGGGTTTGTTGTAAGTTAGGAGAGGATAAAGGAGTACATTTTTTGCCAAACCTATCTGCTAGCAGGTTTGCTGTCTCTGTGGGGTCAGTGTGTGTGATACCGTTGGCCACTAGTTCGGCACATGCTTGGGGCCTACCCTTTAGGTTACGTACATAGCTGTAAAAGGCCTTATCATTATCCTTGTCAGTACTTGCTAGGTTTCTCTCAAAGGAGCTCTTGGAGGATTTGACAAGTTGTCTTATTTGCCTTTTAAGGCTGAGGAGGGTGCTTTTCCATTGTTGGATCCTTGTCTTTGTTTTCTTGAACAGCATCTATTTGTGGTAACTGTAGACTGTTAAAGCTTTTCTAGATGGAGCCAACAACATAAGCATCACCCACTCAGAGCTGGTTGTTTTCTGGTTTTACAATATTTGTGTGAGTTACTATCCTATGGCTTTTCTTACACCTCTATCAAAGTTCATTTATTGGCCATTTTCTGCATGTCTGCCTATGAATCCTCTTCTTTCAATGTATTGTCTTGTCAAAATGTTTTTTAAAAGGGTTTTGCATATGAGGCCTACAAGAAAATTGGTGGCCCCTCCTTGGGATCTTAATTTTGTGTTAGAGAAGTTAACATTTGCCCCATTTGAATCAGCTAATCTGGTTGACTTGAGGTTCTTAACATGGAAAACAGTTTTACTGATTGCTCTAATCTCTGCAAGAAGAATATCTGAGTTGTAAGCTCTTATGGTGAGTCAACCCTATCTCATTTTCCACAGAGATAGGGTTTCTTTGAGAACAAATCCTTTTGTATGCCTAAAGTGGTATCCAAGTTTGCATTAAGTCAAACTATCCACCTCCCCGTTTTCCTTCCTGGATCTAAAAATGAGGGAGAAAGGATACTCCACACCTTGGATGTCCACAGAAAACTCAGGTACTATCTTGACAAAACTAAATCTTTCAGATCTATGGACTGATTGTTCATTTCTTGTGAAGGTAAGTGGAAGGAACAACCTCTGTCAAACCAGACTATTTCCAAATGGTTGTCTCAGGCTTTTACATTTTGTTATACTTACCACAACAAAACGATTCCAGGCAGGGTCAATGTCCACTCTACCAGGATCTTGGCTTCATCTATTACTTTTTTGGAAAGGGTTAGACTCTAGAAGTATTCATACATACTTTCACAAAGCATTACATGCTTGATTCCCTCTCCAGATCTAGATCAGGCTTTGCTAGGACCATTATCCAGTGGCTCCTGGACCCTTCTCCTTCTACCTCCCAAATGTACTAAGCAACAGTAATCTACCCATATAGTTAAGGCTACTGCAGCAGTGATCAATATGATGAACACACTACAGTCGTGTAAGCAAACTTACCATAAAAGTATATGTTCTAATGATTACTGCTGCAGTAGCCACTCCCTCCCTCCATCCCACTTGATTTCTGATGTGTTGTTTATTCCAGGGTGTGGACATTTTTTTGTTTGTTTTTCCTAGCACTTTCCTTTCAGGACTCAGCCTCCCTCTCTCTTTTGGTGTGAAAGCTCTGAAGGGCTTTGTGTCCAAACCTGTAGTTTTATTTTCAGCTCAGTTCAAAGTGACTGATGGTTTGGGTTTGCTCTTTAGCTTTGGAAGATGGCTGGCTGTTAAATCCTATGCAGGATATAATCCATATAGCTAAGGCTACTGCAGCAGTGATCATTTGAGAATCTACTGCTTCAATAAGTTTACTTTCACAACTGCACTACTGAGCTAGTTGTGACTGGCCAGTGGCCACTTTACTTGTTTACTGGTTGTTTTGGGCCTCTATAAAGCTGTCATGTTTGCACAGACCTTAGCTCCAAACAGAAAGTTTTTAGCAGTGCCCTGCATAGATGCAAGCACCCAGAATTGATATTTTTACTGCTAAACTAACCTTACAACCTTTTCTTTACTTGGTTGTGTGAAAGGCAACTAGTGTACACAGAGACAAACACTGCCCCATGCAGTGAAGGCTGGTGACATCATAGCAAGGGGGAAGGGGGCTGCAGGAAGCACCATAAAAATCGACTGCCAGTCATTAGCAGACCGGAGTTCCGCTGTGGCGACCCCTATCCGGGAAAAGCCGAAAAGACAAACATCTTACTTTTTACCTTCCCCCATGCTTTTAACACAGTGTAACTGGCCAAGCCGCCATTGTAATTTAAGTCTGGAAAAAGTAACTGAATTAAGATGGGTGTCCGGTAGGACCTCAGAAGTCATAAAGTTGCAGATGCACTGAGGTGCATCTTACAATTTTTTTCACTAACATTTGACTTAATGATGGCCTGAACAAACAGTCATGAGTAAGGAAATAATATAATCAGTCTTTCTGGGAATAGTGTCTGCTTTCCTACCCCTCCAAAATGACAGTTAACTACTCTGGAGTTAGACTGGGATAAAAAGTACGATAACAAATGGCCAAAAGGCATATATTATACTGCTGAGTGTATGGGAGAAGAAACCAGAGGACTTGGATAAAATCCACAAAGAGAAAATGACTGGACATAGAAGGAATGAACAGCCAGAAACTCAATAGGAGAACCAAGTGCTGTTATATGGCAACACTACTCAGTACAACACTCTGCCAATGAGCACTTGAAGTAGCACACACAGTGCCTGAAAAAAATACTTTAAAATAAATAAATAAATAAACATTTCCTGTGCTTGTGCTTCCTCTTCCAATTAACTGCCTCCTTCTTCTTGGCCCAGGCCAACTAGTGTCATATGCAAAGCCATGCAAAGAATTATCAAGGAAATAATTAATAATGACACAGAAAACCTCCAGATGCTAGATCCTACCCTGTTCAGTTTCATCAAGAGAAGATCATGCCTACTCAACCTGTTGGACTTCATCAGGAAGGGTGCAAGGGCAATGGATAAGGGCAGGTACCGTAAACAAACTAACAAAATTAGGCATAAACCCCTATGTTACATGCTGAATTGCCAGCTAGCTCTCAGATAGGACCCAAGAAGTTAGGAAAGGGGAGTTCACTTTCATAAGGGCTCCGTGCTGCATTTGTTCCTTTTTGGCATCAGAATTCAAGGCCAACATTAAGGGACTCTGGTTGACCAAGACTGCAAATGATTGCAAACTGGGAGCAGTTATAGAGTCTCTCAAGACACTAACATCTTCCAGGAAGGGATAACAGAGACAAATAACTGGTGCCAAAGCCATTGCTTAAACCTAATTGACAAGAAATCATAACTGTACTCTTTGAGAAGTCAGCTACCGTAGGAAACTACCACATTGATAACACACCCCTAAGAGAAGACTCAGTAGTCAGGGGTTTGGGAAGTATGTAGACAGTAACCTGGCTTTCGAGCAACATGTGTCTAAGGAAGTAAGGAAACCATTCTATGCTGCTTAATTTATAAGCAAGAGTATGGCATCTAGGTCCAAGGAAGTCATTGTTTCACTTTATTCAGCCCTCATTAGGCCCATCATTGAGTACAGTGCCCCCTTCAGTATGAACCTGACCAGGCACATGCAACAACTGGAATGTCCAGAGAGGGTCCTCACAAAAAGAATACAGGACGTTAACAACATATGCTATGCAGATCATCTCAAAACCCTATTCCCATACACTATCTCCTACAGAGAAAGAGGGGCAATCTACTGGATCCTGCTCTGATAGATTTCTTGCATATCCACAAAACAAACAGTATCAGAACTACCCAATTCAGGGACTTAAACTTTGCCTGTAACATAAATGGAACATGTTGGAGGGACAGGTATGTGGCTCAGAAAATACCCCTTCTCTGTAACAGGCTACCCATCCATGTGAAGCAGAGTTCTTCCCTGACCCTATTCAAGTATGACATGGACCAGTGAATGAGAAATAAGAAATTCATCCCTAGTCTGTCACCTATGACTCTAATGAAGAGAGACACCCTGTAAAAGCTTGATCACCCATGCCCTAGCATAGACAAGCCCCTTAAAATAACCTCTAGAGCACCAAGACTTCTTGCATACATTTGGAATGCATAGCTAGGCTTAAATAGGCTATTGTGGTTGTTAGCCTAGTATACACCTATGAACCTAAGAAATGTTAACATTATAGCCAAATCTTAATATAGAAAAAACAGAATTACAAATATTTTCTAATGTTATCAGAAATGCAAACATACTACTTATTCATATAAAGTATTACCTATATATGCAACAGAAATGAAAGCTAGTATACACTATAATATTTGAAATCTAGCAGAATATATTTTAAGCATAATACAGAACTTTGTATAGTTCATCCTTTTGTACAATCTACATTTTATGTATTATTGCATAAGAAAATGTCATTTAAATATTTAATGTAAACACTATTAACTGGCAATATCCACTATGCATTGATTAAATGCAAATGTTGTCCATTTTCCAGCCTTTTTTAATATTTTACTATCAATTATAATTCCTAAATAATTTCAGTTCTTAGACTTGTCAGAAATGTATACATATATATATATATTATCCAACTTCTCCCAGACTGAACCTAGTGACAGATTGCACCTATTTAAACTCTTCTGTGAGGGATATTTACAGATAACCCTCAGGTAACCACAAGGGTTATCTTCACTTCACAATCTGTGATGTAATCCACAACACTCAGTATATACTCCCCTGTTGTACAATGCCTTTTGTTCCTTCCTCATGTAGTCTCCTATCACTCATTGAACTTAGTTACCCTAGTTCTTCCATTTTCTGAAACAAGGAATGCCACTTGCTGACATAGCCCACCTCATTTCATTCACTGTCCGGTACCTACAAGGAGAATCTTCACTTCACAGTCTGTGATCTAATCTTCAATACTCAGTGTTTTTCCACTGTTCTACAATGCCTTCCGTTCCTTCAAGCAGATTCCTACTCCTGATTCCCTCCCAGTTGCCCTAGTTCTTTCATTTTCTGAAACAATGACAAACTCGTTCATATACTCTCCCTATTTTATTCATCACTTAGAATTGTCCTTTTTCTGGAAGTTCTTTCATTAATCTATACAGCTACTGTATCAATGGCAGAGTTAGGAGTCTGCCTTATTCCAAATCCTAGTAATTAATTTTTATTTAGCAGCAATATTGACTTCAAAAAAGCCAGTTCATGCTTTGACTAGCTGTCTCCCTCCTATAACTACAACAAAAACACAATGCAAGTGTAAGCTATAATTTCACAGGCCATAAATTTTCAGTTAACTCTTGGACTTTTTTTAAGTTCTGCCACTGCTAGTTGGGGGCAAGCCCAAAAGACTGGCCACTATGTGCCCCTTGCTTTTCCCAGGCACTTAAAGCACTGCCCTATTACTTCAGGGAACATTCTTTGTAATCTATTTGGCATGTAAACATATTTGTTAGACACTTCCAGGCAAAAATACAAAACTTTCTGGCATGAATAGCATATCAAGGAGCAGTGTAAACCCTGTTCCATTACCTTTCTTTTATTCTGTTACTGGACAGTCTTTCCCAACCTTCTTCAAACATTCTCTTTGGGGGACCCTGAATCATGCAGTATTGCATATGATCCTCTTATTAACTTCTCTGGAAGCCAGTTTGGCTTCCTTATTTCCACCATAAAATCTCCTCCATTGAAACAGATGCTTTCATCTTCCTATATCTCCTATTATATCTTGTATAATTTCTTATGACTGCCATATATTAGTTTCCCCCAGTTGTGTCATACAGGGAACTAAACCTAACACATATAAGGAACGTACCAGTCTCTTCTAATCACAACTGGTAATGTAATCTTAAATGCCATTTTAACCGGTTTACTATCAAAATGTGGAAAATCAAAATAATTTTCCACCTTTTGATCAAACCAGTTTGCTGAAATTGGTAATAACAAATTACCAGAATTTCGGGAATGGTAACATGGAATCAACATTTGAACATGGGAAGTTCCAGTGTCGAAAGTCCATGTTACTGGTAATGTTTTTGCAGGGGAGCAAGCCCCCTTGCACCCCCCCACACCCCCTGCTTATTATATATTTTAACTCTGAGATCGCATTACAGTGAGAAAAGGGTACATTTCCCGATCCCAACTGTAGTGCAATCTGTTATCAGAACGGCGATTCCACATTAACAAATGCACACTACCATTCTGTAATGTGGATTCAAACATTTTCTGGGTAGGCATTATGAAAACTTGAAAACAGCCTTTTGACTTTCACGGCATCATGCAAGTGCTGATCTAAAATTTGATATTAAACCATTTTAACCAATGTCTAACATGATCTATACCATATCTGAAGAAGTCTTAATTGTAAGGCGAAAACACTAATATTTCCTGATAAAGTTGTGCTTATTTTAATAAATCTGCTGTTCTGTCATCCCGGTTGCCATTGGTGAAGTGCAGTTTGGCCGGTTTGTTTTTCCATTTTGATGGTCTATACCTTCCAAACTCTCTAATGATGCTCTCAAGGCAGCCAGCCATAATCAGCAACACTCTTCATTTGTTTTCATCAAAATCCGATTGTAGGTTTCTGTTTATCCTTCCAAATTCTGCGCTTTCCTGTCATAGTCTTAGATTAGACTTAGACTTCTGGATCATTGTTGCTTTATTACAGCTTTTCATAGCTCTACCCAGCTTCGATCTGAATCCAGAGAATGCTACAACAGAAGGAAAAATAAGTTGCACCACTTGCCAGTATGTCACAAATTCTGGCAATCCCAACACACCCCATCGTTTAGAGAATACCAGTTGATCACAGCCCACTCTCAGCTTTGCCTGCCTCCAAATGAATGATTTTGCTGCATTTTTCAAGTCTTTAAAAAAACTGCTTCCCTGCCTTCAACGGTAGCACTGTAAAACTCTAAAGCATTACTGGTAGAATGAGTATTTGCACTGCTTGAACCCACTAATCTAATTCCAAATCAAGCAGCTTCCATTTTTATAAACAATTTCAATCTTTCTCACTTAACTTTCCATCTGTAATGCCCAAAGTGTCTTCAACTGTTGGTGCAAGAAACTCACCTAGATATTTCAATGGCTTGCCTGCCCATATTGAGACTATATTTTTTAACTGCTGCAGAAGTATAAAATTCATAAATATGAATTTTGTTAATGATTTATAACTTTAGCTCTGTAGTGTCAGCTGGCCCGTAGGAATTTCCAGTTTTATCTGCATTAGGTTATGGGGTGGGGACTGTGCTTTCATGATATCTTGTTCTATGACTACAAAATTAGGAACTCAGACAGGACAGAGATTCCTACAGCTGCTTCCCATTTTGCTGTAATCACAGTTTAACAACACACTTTGAGAACAATGACTTATTTATTATGTTCTTCATTAGTTATTAGGCATGTGCTAACTGCAGACTAATTATCATTTGATAGCATCTTCTTCTTAGCTACTTTTGAATGTAATTTTATTTTTATTCTGTGTCAGCTACAACTGTTAATATTTCCTCTCCAAAATAACATTCAGATTAATCAAAATTAAAAGAGTTATTATCTTGTTAGTGACTGTACAGTTAGCATGTGTAAATGGGTTGCTATTGGAGAAGCCATTTGATATCATTAGGACATGTGTTGAACTATGTCATAATGCAAATTACTACCGTGTGTGTGTGTGTGTGTGTGTGTGTGTGTGTGTGTGTGTGTGTAGTTGGGAGAGATGAGGCCGAGATGACAATAAGTTCTATGTGGAGTAAATCTCTGGTGATATTTGCTCTTAGCTCACATCCAGACACACACACACACACACACACACACACACACACACACACACACACATATATATATATATATATATATATATATATATACACATATACACACACACACACACACAGTGGATATAAAACATGTACACACCCTGTTAAAATGACAGATTTTTGTGATATAAAAAAAATGAGACCACAATAAATCATTTCAAACCTTTTCCCACCTTTAATGTGACCTATAACCTATACAATTCAATTGAAAAACACATCTGTTAGGGGGAAAATATAAAAAAATAAAAAAGTACAATAAACTGGTTGGATAAGTGTGCACACCCTTAAACTAATACTTTGTTACAGCACCTTTTGATTTAACTACTGCATTCAGTCTTCTTGGGTACACACCTGCCATAAATTAAAGAGACTCTGATAACCCCAAATAAAGTTCAGCAGTCCAAGTGGGATTTTCCTGACATTTACTCAGTTGCCTGCTACAGCAAAAGCCATGGTTCACAGAGAGCTTACAAAGCATCAAAGGGATCTCATTGTTGAAAGGTATCAGTCAGGAGAAGGGTACAAAAAAATGTCCACAGCATTGGATATACTAGGGAACACAGTGAAGACAGTCATCAAAAACTGGAGAAAATATGGGACAACAGTGATTTTGCAAAGAAATGGACGTCCCTCCAAAATTGATGAGAAGACAAGATGAAAACTGGTCAGGGAGGCTGCTAAGAGACCTACAGCAACACTGAAGGAGTTGCAGGAATTTCTGGCAAGTACTGGTTGTGTACTACATGTGACAACAAATCTCCCGTATTCTCTATATGTCTGGATTATGGGATAGGGTTGCAAGACAGAAGCTTTTTCCTACACAGAAAAACATCCAGGCCTGGCTAAAATTTGCAGAACAATACATCAAGTCTCCCAAAAGCATCACCAAAAGAACACCATCCCCACGGTGAAGCAAGGTGGTATCATGCTTTGGGATTGCTTTTCTTCAGCTGGAACTGGGGCTTTAGTCAAGGTGGAGGGAATTATGAACAGTTCCAAATACCAGTCACTTTTGGCCCAAAACATTCAGGTATCTGCTAGAAAACTGAAGATGAAGAGTAATTTCACCTTTCAACATGAGGCAATTACTACATTGCCTCAGGATGCCCGTGTCGACCAGGCTGGCTGGAAAAATTGTGAGAAATTGTCCGTCCACAATGCTAAGTAAGTTGATGTGGTCAGAAAACATAGAGAGGACAGGAAGGACCAGCTAAAGTAGAGCAGGAGAAGTGAATAAAAATATGAAGGGCTAGTGGGTAGGATTTATGATGGTACCTCAGGGGCTTTGCTGAATGTGTCACCTGTCAGTGATGTACTGCTTGTACATTTACTTTGTAATATTTGCATTTTGCTGTTTAAATGCCCTAGTTTCATTCTTATGTCCAGAATGCATGTCAGGTTAGTTCAGGACTAGTCTTTGTAGTAAGGCAGTTCCAGGCCAGTCAACTCAGAGTTAAGGGTCTAAGAAGTCCAAAACTACTGTTTGTGATCTTTTAAATTACTGTTGCATTGTAATTATTTCATTTCATAGAAAAAGAAAGATAAGTATTTTAATTTCTTGATCTGAATTTAAATTAATTTTAATAGTCTGTATCTGCTTTAGCTAAGGTCTTTAAGCTTATATTAGTAATTCCAGCACATAGTTGCACTGCATGTTGCTGTTTAAGTGGTCTAACTGTTGGTATTAAACCCTAGTTTCATTCTTAGACACCGAGTGTATGTCAGGATACTTCAGGACTAGTCTTTTTAAGGCAGTTCCAGGCCAATCAGCTCAGAACTAAGAGTCTAATTGTTTTTTTCCTCTCACCCACCCTGTTGTAGTTGAGTTCTTAAACCCAGTGCAACTGTTGCTGCCTGCCCCTTATGATAATTTGACAACATAATTCCTTCCCTCTCCCCGTTTATTGGCTGGTGATAATAAGCATATAAGTATAATTTTGCAGTCTCTCCCCTTAAGCTACTCACAAGGCTAAAAGGTCTTTGATAAAATTGCTAAATATTGAATGTACTGATACAGCTTGCACTGACTTTAGTATTAAATTAGTGAGTTTTTTTTTACTATAATTAGGTTACTGGTTCTTGCTGGTGGCAGAATTCTCCAGGCTAGTTGTTTCTTACTGAACTTTAAATAATCAATAGCAAGTCCACCCAAACATTATCTTAAAACCAAACTCCAAGCAGTTATAGTTACCTCTGCCCCCAGAGTAATTCCTGTTGGTATCATGGATCAGGACTTCCTCTCAACTTCTGTAGCCAGACTGACTGAGATTGGTATCTTGAGACAGTGTAAGAATTGTCTCATGTTGTCTGACGATCATTTATTACTCAAACAGCACAAAACAGTCTGCAAGAGATGTGTGTATATGATATCATTGGCACAAATCTCACACACAGCAAACTCAAGACATCAAAATCATCAGCAGTACATCACACATTACATCTGTCCAAGGCCATCAAAATACACATAGTCCATCATATGTTGAGGTTATAAAGATTAACTTGCCTAAACCTCAAAGACCTCCAAAGCACAGCACAGGCACAAACCACACTCAGCAAGTTAAGCCTACCTCCTCACATAGCAAAAGAAGTAACAAAGTCACTGAAGCTGAGCCTGTAAGGCAGGCATTAACCCAACCAAACATTCTTGTTATTGATAACGTCATTGTAAGACATACAGATGTGCCTGTTACCAGGCTGAACAAGGAAAGAGTGATAATTGCTTGTCTAGTGCCAGATTCATCAGATCATGTATGCACTCAAGTCCTTGAACAACAAGTACCAGTATGACTCTGTTATAGAACATTATGGTGTCAATGACTTAAGGTGTACCTCCCTAGACTATATGATAGTGACATGATGGCATTCATAGACTATGTGTTCAAGGAAGTTTTGTGCCTAACATTGAGCAGCATTCTACCTTCTCCAAGGATGATGCCACAATATGAGCAAAAAATAACTGACTTCAATAATTGGCTTACTTTCTGGTGTCATTCAAAGGGGATTCAATCTTTGTAAGCGTGGGAGGATATGATTAACAGAGCACGCTGCTTTGTCGGGGATTCCAAGGCCTTGGACCAGCTATACTTCTACTTACTGTAAGGACTTTTATTTCGTTTGTTACTCAGAACTTCTCCCCAAAAGTTTTTTGGTTTTCTTTAAATAAGGTTTTTGGCCTACATTGCCTTCTTGTTATTACAGTCAAATTACATTTACAGTTACCAGGTCAGTTGGAGGGTGCTTACTTATCACTTTCTACCTACCAAAACAGGTGTTTGCTTGAGGAATCATTTTAGGAATTTCTACATTATTCTTCAGGTTTAGGTTTAAGTAAAGGGCAGATCTGATGAAAAATTACAGCGAAAGCACTGATAAAGATTCATATTTCTCATGTTAACATGGAAGCCTCTATATTTAAACTTATCTTTATATTCATTTGTATTTCCATTACTTATAAGTTTAAGTATGTGCTTTATACTTACGTAATTGTGTTTTGGGTAGAAGAACTGATAGTGAATATTTTAGTGCTTTAAGACTGACAGCTATATTTTTGGCACTAAAAGTTTTTTTTCAAATACAACTCTCACAAAAAGTTTTAAAAGACGGGTTATGGTTACACACAGGGTCAATCTCTAGGGTCCTCTTCCAAAAGGGACACACCCAGGGGGACAGCACACTGATAAACATGCAATAAATACAGGCTACTGCTGTCACTTTTTTGTATAGCAGCACTCATCTGCCTCTGATAAAGAACGATTTGAAAAAGAAGAACAGAGTCCTGAATTTGCTTCCTTCATTTAAACATTTATCCTCACGATAACAGCTATTTTCATGGGGCATTTTACTTCAAACCTGACTACTCTCACTGAAAAAGAGGAATTCCAATCAACATTAAACAACAGCTATTATGGATACCAGCTCAAGGAAGGAACGTCTCCTAATAGATCTAACCCTTCCAGAGACAGGTAGGTTATATCTGTCTCCTGCAAACTGTATATAGGGTATAAAGTGTAGAGAGATGTTTTTCAGAGTTCTGATATAGTTACCCTGTGGTTTTATTTTTATTGTTCAACATTATTTGCAGTGTACTACATTATTTCCTTTTATGTACTATATGGTTGCGATGTTACTGTCATGGTACTACATTATTTTCCTCTAAGAAATGTATAACTAATGTATTGTCTCTGTTTCTGTCTCTTTGCTCAGATATTCTCTGAGCCCAGTTTGTGACTGAAAAAGGTGAGTAGACTAGCCCACTAACCTGATTAACAAAGAGAAAATAAATAAAAAAGAAATATACTTTGTTTTTCTTTCATTGTTATGTTACTTCTTTATTTTTCACTGTTAATATGTTATAACTGAGAAAAGAGCTCTAGTATTCAGGTCACCTACATGCAACTTCATAAATAAATGAGAATGAACAGACTTTCCCAGCTAAGCATTAATTTGTACACAGAGAAATTAATGCTCATGAGTAAAATGCTATACAATTAAAACTTTCTCATTTTGCCTTGCATTCTATTTGTATCCCAAAATTCACACGCATTGGGACTGAGTCACTTTATAGACATTTTACGACAGTCATGAAAAACTCTTCTTATCTTATCTTATTAAAGGTGTTGACTTTAACCTCTCCGAAAGTGGTATGATGGTTCAACAACTTTTTCACATAATCTATGCCTGTCACTTGATCTATAGACTTATAAAGTGAAGTAATGTCCACAGTGACTAAATAAGTTTCTGTGCCTAAAAAAGTATATTCCCTTAATAGATCCAAAAATTGCCATGAATCTTTCAAGAAATATTTTGACAGACCAAAGGGTTCAGTATATGGTCTAGGTAGTAAGAAATAGTTACTGTTTTACCTTTTTTCACTGAAACAATTGGTCTGAAAGGTGGCTTATTCACATCATTGTGGATTTTAGGTATACCAAAAAGTATACCTAATAGAGGTTCTTCCACAAGTAAAAATTCATAAGTGGCCAGATAAATACTGCATTTATATCACGTTATCGAAAGATGACAATAGCGAACGCTATTTCATCGAACCTAAAATATCTAAACCACATAATATCGAACATTCAGAACAGCAAATTTTTTCCAAGGAAACAATTTGCTATTCTGAAACACATACACACAACACAAGCACACCTAAAAAACATCAATACGCACACATACAATTATAATCCAACAACTAACCCTACACTAAACTATACAGACACTACTATCTATCCACTTACCTTAACCCAAACCCTAACCCTAAGGTCCGTCACTATCACACACTCACCTAACCCACGCTCTAACCCTAACTCATTTAACCTGCCCCTAACCCTAATTCACCTAACCCGCGCCCTAACTCACTTAACCCGCCCCTAACCCTAACTCACCTAACCCGCACCCTAATCCTAAAAACCACACAATCGCACACTTACCTGAACCCGACCTGTAAATTTCCACCACAGCGCTGAAAATAGCGAAGCCAAAGAACCAGCCAACCAAATTCTTTCCCTAGGAAAGAATTTGGTGTCCTGCAGCTTCGCTATTTTTAGCGTTCGCTCAAAACGGATCGATATTAGAACATTCAAAGTTTTAAAACTTCGATGTTCTGATATAGACCCGTTTTACTGACAACACAATAACTGTTAACATCACCTAATAGTGTGTTCATACCACTGTTTTAGTCCAAAACATTCATAATAACCATGCCATTGCCCTTATCGGCTTTCATAAAACAATACTGGTGACTATCATTTAGGGCCTTTAAAGCTAGAAATTCTTTTGAATTTGAAAAATGGAAGCCTTTCTTTGATTTATTGTGAATGTGTTGAATATCCTTCTCACATAATTCACTAAACACATTTCAGGTGGAAGTTAGCTTAGGATTCACAGTACTAGGTTTCCTACATTCTAAAACAGGCTTTTGTTGTATTCCTTCAAAAGCATACTTTAAATTCAGATTTCTTACATAGAGCTTTAAATCAATAACTGTGTCTGTTAAATTTTTCATTCATTTTCATTTGGCGTCTCTCCAGTATTTTTATATTTTTATTATTTTCATTTGGCAACTCTCCTATAAATATCATCTATGGTTGTAGCCTTGGCATAGCTGAAATGATTAATCACTGCAGTAACCAAAATATTTCTTCTTCTGTCATCTGCTCCTGGATCTACTTCTCAGAAAACAGCATGTCCACTGATTCAGGAGTTCCTTAAAGTGTCCCTTTCACCTCTCAACCATGTTCGTATTCAAAAAATGACCATTTCTTCACCATTACTGTGAGAGTAGGATGGCACACCCCACTCCTGAATCACTGTAGCTCTATGAGGATATTTGAAAGTCAGTTTAAAATTGTTTCATAAAAATCCTCCCACAAACTGTTGCAGCTGCTGTCTTCCTAGATTACTGGTATGTATCAAGCAGATCTGTAGAAACCTCCTCTTCTTTTTCTTGCATGGAAGACTCCTGTTTCTTTCACCAGTGGTGTACACTAACAGGTCATAAATTTACTACCATGAAAAGCAATGATCACTTTTGTGTACAGTTCCTTACTGCTACCTCAGCTAATGAGGTTGTGAACAGTGTGTACTCAAATATGTCTCCAACCTCTCTAAGTATGTGGAGAAGGTTTCCTGAATGACAGGAACTGATCATCCCAAAGAGAACTACTGTTTAAATGTTTTCAGGAGATCCTTATTGCATGCTTGTGTTTTACAAGTCAGTATAACTGCCACATATCTGACCTAATTCATGACCAAATGTCCATCAGCTGGCAGCTCAGCACCTCTCTTGACCTGAGTGCTCAGAATGTATGGCTGCAGGTCTGATTACAAAACTACAAAGTCAATCAGTGGACTTTGGCCCAAGTTGTTCTGGTACCAAGTAAAGCCTCCTTGTGTTTGAACATTGCGCTAATTTAGGAGAATCTATGGCTAGCACAAAACAGTTCAGTACTTAGTTTAGATCAGGCAAGCCATTCCTCCCAATAACACCTCTCTAGGGAAGTGATACTATTTACTGTGTGTTCCTTTGCTGGATCTGAAAACAACATATCTGTTAAATTGCCATGCATGTTGTCAACATCTCAGTTCATTATAATTTGCTTTGTCACAGGTACTGTGGTTTGTTCTGAAGTTAAATAATTCAGAAAAGACCAAAAAGATGTGTTCTTGTTTTTTAACACTTGCCCATTTCCTCCAAGTTTGTGTGGTCTGACAGGTAGCATATATACAGAGATTAAGGATGTAGGGGGGTTACAGACAGAGCACAGCCCATCTGCTAAAATAATGGTTTGTAGTCTTTTGCATGATTTGCTTGATTTTATACAGCGTTTTGTTAAGCTGATGATTTTGTGGTGGTGGTGCTGCGGTAGCATTGTCGCCTCACAGTAAGACGTTGTCCTGTTTGGTTCTCAGCTAGAGCGTCTTCTGTGTGGAGACATGCATGAACGGGCATACCTTCGTTGAAGGTTGTGCATCAGGGCCAGCAACTCGGCACAAAAAATCTACTGCCAATCATTAGCAGACTGGAGTTCCGCTGTGGCGACCCCTAACCAGGAAAAGCCGAAAGACACAACATGTCATATTTAAGGGAGCTATGGAAATGCAATCTATCATTATAGATCTCTCCTCTGGATAGTTCTATCATTCCAAACATGAAAACTGAAGTCTTCATGGCGAGGTATAAAATCCATAGGAGGCATCTTACTTAGTACAACAATTGCAGTCTCTAAGAAGGCCAAAGCATATGCATAAACACCTGATAAGAGTTTTACATTCTGCAATCATATTATGATACAACACCAAGCCAGGGACTAATGATTATTCCAATACTCCCCATGGCATCCCAAAGGTATAAAAGCAGGAGAGAAAGAACATCCTTGACTCAAGATATCTGGCTACAGAGACACTGGTTTGTTGAGGCAAGAAAAACTAAATCTAGCTTGTACTTCTTAACCTCATGCACAAGAATAGCTACTTCCCCAAAAGTGAGGTCACAGCTGATATTCCAAGAGTCATTTTCCATTGGCACTTTCTAGTTTATCTTAATCTATCCTAAACCTGCCTGCCACTTGACTGGTATCACATCTAATCTATGCCCTTCACCTTGTGAGTGCTGAGCCAACACAGTGGCTCTAGACATTTCATTTGGTCTGAATCCAGCCACATTGCATGTATTACCTGACCAGCAGTAGCTCAATGGAGAATATCAACCCCAAGGACTGGCGCCAGGGATGTGCGTGCTTTGTGTTTGTGTGTTTGTGTGTGTGTGTGTGTGTGTGTGTGTGTGTGTGTGTGTGTGTGTGTGTGTGTGTGTGTGTGTCTGTGTGTCTGTGTGTCTGTGTGTATGTGTATGTGTATATATATATATATATATATATCTAATGTATGCACACACAAACACACACACACACACGTATATATATATATATATATATATATATATATATATATATATATATATATGGATCCCTATCACATGGTCGACAGGCCATATGATCGACTTTCATTTGGTCGACAGTTCATTTGGTCGACAAGCAGTTTTATGTGGGGGGCTTTGCCCCCCCACCCCCCCCCTAACTATATATATCAACTCCAGGGTCGCACAACATTGGGGAGGGGGGCAAATCTGCCTGTCGACCAAATGAATTGTCGACCAAATGAAAGTCGATCAAATGGCTTGTCGACCATCTCAGGTAGACCCATATATATATATATATATATATATATATATATATATATATATATATATATATATATATATATATATATACATAAATATATTTGATCCACTGAAATTAGGTTTCATTGAAACGTAAACCGTCAAACTCACTTTCGTGAAAGTGCACTTTGTTGAAAATGCAAACTAACGAGAAAAAAAAAACAAACACAAAAAAATTCAAAAAATAAAAATCAAAACACTAAATCACATTTATGCAGGGGAGGAAAGTCCCCTGCACCCTCCCACACCCCCCTACTTACATATAATAACTCTGAGATCGGACGACAATGGGGAAAAGATATATTCCCTTATCCCCACTGTAACTCGATTTGGCGAATCGGCTTTCATGAAAGTGCACTTTCGATGTAGTGCACTTTCGCGGAAGTGGGCTTGGCCTTCTGTTTGTCAATGAAGTGTACTTTTGCCAAAAAAAAAAAAAAAAAAAAAATATATATATATATATATATATATATATATATATATATATATATATATATATATATATGGGTTCCCTACATTGGACCGAAAGCTCGGAAGATCGGCAATCACATCACCGACACCAGAAGACCGACGGAGCAGGTAACTGACAACTCGTAATCCCGACAGCGAAAACACCGACATGGAAAATGTGTAAAGCGACTTAGTAAGTGTGCGATAGTGAGGGATTTAGGGTTAGGGTGCATTTAAGGTGTTTGTGCAATAGTGAGGGATTTAGAGTTCGGGTGTGTATAAGGTGTGTGTGCGATAGTGAGGGATTTAGGGTTAAGGGCGGATTAAGTGGGTTAGGGTGCGGGTAAGGTAAGTGTTCGATAGTGAGGGACTTGAGGGTTAGGGGCAGATTAAGTGAGTTAGGGTTAGGGTGCGGGTAAGATAAGTGTGCGATAGTGACAGACCTTAGGGTTAGGGTTTGGGTTAAGGTTAGTGCATAGATAGTTGTGTGTAAGGTGTAGTGGGGTCTATATTATAACATCGACTCTTACAAAGATCGAATGTTATAATATCGAACCCGTAATGTCGAATGCTGAAAACAGCGAAGGTGCAGGACACTGAATTCTTTCCCAGGGAAAAAATTTGGTGGGCCGTTGCTGTGGCTTCGCTGTTTTCAGCGTTCGATATGTTGGAGCATTATGGTTCAGGTTCAGGTAAGTGTGCGATTGTTTGTAGGTTAGGGTTAGGGGGCAGGTTAGGTGAGTTAGGGGTAGGGAGTGGGTCAGGTAAGTGTGCGGTTGTGTGGACGTTAGTGTTAGGGCTCGGGTCATGTAAGTGTGCGATTGTGTAGATTAGGGTTAGGGGCGGGTTAGGTGAGTTAGGGTTAGGGTTAGGACGCGGGTCAGGTAAGTGTGCGTTTGTGTGTAGGTTAGGGGGCAGGTTAGGTGAGTTAGGGTTAGGGTGTGGATGAGGTGAGTGTGCCATAGTGACAAACCTTAGGGTTAAGGTCGGGTTAAGGTAATTAGATAGCTAGTAGTGTATGTAAAGTTTAGTTTTAGGTTTAGGTGTAGGATTTTAAGTGTATGTGTGTGGATTGCTGTTTTTTGTGTGTGTTTGTGTTGTGTGTATGTTTCTCGGAATAGCGATTTCTTTCCCTGGGAAAAAAAATCGCTATTCTGACTGTTCGATGTTTGTGGATTTCAGTGTTTAGGGTGCGATATTATAACATTTGATCTTTGTAGATTTCGATGTTATAATATAGACCCGGTGTAGTGTAGGTTTTTAGGTTGTTGGTGTGCTTGTGTTGTGTGTGTGTTGTGTTGAACAGCGAACGTTTTGTTTTGTTAACTGTAGGTATTGTGACTTGTCGGGCATGTGCACTTTCGTGTTTTTGCAGTTTCGTTCTTGTGGTGTCGGTGTTGTGGGTGTCGGTGTTGTGTACTGTCGGTCTAATGTAGGAAACCCATATATATATATATATATATATATATATATATATATATATATATATATATATATATATATATATGGATCCGGCCGGGCATATTTATGCAAAAAAGAAGCACTTTCGCGTAAGTATGACTGTTGCCGAGGCTGTACTACAGTGCGGATAAGGGAAATTTCCCTTTTGTCCACTGCAGTGCGGTCTCGGAGGGAGAATATTAAAGTAGGGGGGGTGTGGGGGGCACAGCCCCCCCCACATGAGGGGGTGCAAGGGGGTGAAGCACCCCTACTAAAATGTAAATGTAGTGTTTTTTTTTTTTTGTCACATGCTTTAACGAAAGCGCTTTTTCGATAAAAGCGCTTTTGTTAAAGTGTGTTCGGGTTTTATGGATTCGGATGTTTGTTCAGTCGAGCAAACGTCCTAGATCCATATATATATATATATATATATATATATATATATATATATATATATATATATATATATATAGATATATATATATATAGATATATATATATATATATATATATATATATATATATATATATATATATATATATACATATATACATATACATATATATATATATATATATATATATATATATATATATATTATATGCATTTTCTGGAAAAGGTTTTCAAAGTTTTTAATCTTGCCTGGTCCCTACTTTTAGATCAATTTGTCATCAGTGTCTGTCTCAAGATCACAAAGCCCCAAGCAACATTGCTCTTAAGATCACACAAACACCTCCATTTTGATAAGATCATGAGCACAGAAGGAGGAAATACTGTACAGTAAAAATCTTCCTTCTTCCCGATATTATGAAAGAGAACATCCTTAAAAGTCTATTCATGACAATGAAATAGTATTTGGAGATTTTTTTTTATTTAATCTTTGGAGAAGTTTATATATAGAAGCAGATTCTGGCTGCTTGAGGATTTTAAAATACATTTGTACATAGTGCAGATAGAAAATTCATATGTGCTTCTTTTGGTCTTGTAGAAGTTTGTCATTTGTGATCATTTACCTGCCACTGTCAACAAAGTCAACAAACTGTTTGCTGAAATGATCTGCAACTTCTTCAGTGGGAAAGGTGATGGGGTTGGTGAATGATCATCATCAATACACTTCTTGAAAGTTTCTGGAAAATTTTGCTGTTGACCTTGACGTTGACAGTATTTAATTTTTCACTATTAAATAGAGTAGACATTACCTTAGTTGTTCAGCTGCACAATATTTTGTAAGGTCTGACAGATATACATATACTCTGGCAAGTTTAGGCTTGTTGAGTAGTTTTTCTTCAATTTCTTGTAATCTCGGTTTATTGAAACCACATATGCTTATAGTGTGTGAGCTGGCGGTGCCCTGCAGTAGGGATATAACTTTTTCCCACTGTTGTGTGATACTAGCATTAGTAATGTGAGTTAGGAGATGTGTGTGTGGGGGGTCCTCCCACATTGGGGGGACAGGAGGGATTAGCTCCCTGCATAAAATAAATAAATAAATACATAATAATTATTTATATTTATAAGCATTTTTAAATCATGCTTCTTCATATAGAAATAAATGAAGCATAACTCATTTTGGATTACTTGACCACATTTAGGAAAACAATCTGACATGATTGTGGGCTGGCAAAATTTAGACATGGCATAATCTCTTTGAGATATTAAAGTTTAGATCTGGACAGTGATCTAGGGAAGGTTGATAGCTCTGATTCCTTTTTTTATGGTGCAAAAATTTCCAGTATAAAGGAATGAAATCTGACTAACCTGTGTTATGCTGAAACCTGACCAAACAACTGCTTCTATTTTCTCCTTAAAGGAAAATGCTGGCCATGGCTCTTTTGCAGGAGGGACTGTCCTCCACAGTTTCTTCTTCTATATAAACAAACTCTGAGGTTATAATATAATGGTAAAGGGGAGAAAAAAAAGAGAGTTATAGGGTCAGGTGTTGTTGAAATGTGATTTGATCAAATACAATTTGCCAAGTTGTGATGATGCTAGTGTTAAAATATTGTACTAGCATTATTCAGTGGAAGATTATGTCTCTCAGGATTTCAGTAATATCTGTAGCCTTGTGCTTCCTCTCTTATCTTAGACTGTAGTATCCTGATAGATAGACTGCAGGATCAGAAATAAAGTTATTTAACTAAGTTTTGGAAATAGCTATGATGTCTATTTGATATACAGTTACTTAGCTATGAAGACAATAAGTATTGTTTTTTTACACTTCTAGTTCTAGTACGTAGAGGGATTATGTTCATACCTATAGTACTGAAGCATGTGCTTTCATAGGATAACTCATGGTATCTGGGGTGAATAGGACCTAGATTTGGGTGAGTCTCTCAGACAGAAAAATTAAGGCTATATAGATAGGGTTGCTGCAATGAAATGGCCACATTTTATTTCTTCTGTCTTAGCATCTTTTGTAAAATATGCAATACTTTTTGAGTTAATTAAACTGCTTTAGAAGAACTGGGTCTAATGTGCTAGTTTGCAGGAAAAAAGTGTAAATGATTTTAAGAACATGATCTTGCTGGTACATTTTTTCTCCTCTGAAGATCATGAAGTACTTGAGGACTTGTTTCAGGAAAAACACCTTGGGAAACATTTAAATACCCAATGCGCTAAAGGAAGTAGAGTAACTGGAGTATGCATGAGCGCTTTCACTGTTTTCAAGTAATCTAGTCTATGACATAGTAGAAAGGAAGTGGGTGCAGTCAAGTAGCATATATAAGGCCACGTAGTTTAGATAAGAAGAAACAAATAAACAAAAAATATACTTGGTTCCCGCCTTTCTAAGCTAGTATAGTCCAGTTTTCAGTTTAGTGCTGAATTGCATAGAAGGAAGTTTCTCTGTTCACCGGTGAGAGAGGGGAGATTTGAGCAGCCTATCTGTCCCTGGAGTTGTGGTTTCAGCCCAGAAATTAGTAGCTTACTGGCCATTTTGGGCTAATTTCTATCTCTTTCATTTCCCTGCTATAAAAACTGCATTTGCCTGGTTTTGCGTGCCGGGCAGCACTGATTAGCTAGGGTATAACTATTCCCGGTTCCAGACAAACTTTCAACTTAAGCAGTCAAGCCATTCATTTCTCAGCCTGGCACTTGTTCAAACCTCATAGCAAGCATTTATAAACCCTAGCACTAGACCCCCCTATACTGTACAGAAGGACAAGGCTCTCTATTCTTCCTTACCAGTCATTCAGTAAAACAGTTCACTGTACCTATCCAGGCATGTCCAAAGGGCAGTTTCAGGTGTACTCTCCAGTCCAATTGGTGAATCTGGGCATTTTGAGGCAATGTTACAACTGCCTCATGTACAAAGACAACCCTCTCCTCCTACCACCAAACACTAATACATGTGAGAGATGCAATTATACAGCCAAACTGGAGGCTAAGCTCTCTCAACCCAAGACTGAATCAAACAGTCAAGAGGAGAAGGGAAATACTTGCATCACACCACCAGTCTCACATAGACCCATTAAACCAGCACCGGCAAAAAACACACATAAATACATGAAAACATACTTGGAGGCGCTAAATAAAAATCTGCAAAAGCAACAGAGACCTCCAAAGCAGACATCCAAGCAACCTCCACCCCCAACACAAACCAGGAAACAGATACTTCACAAAACCAGTGTGCCACAAAATCACAGCCCTTAAGGCAAAATAACATACCCAACATACTAGTAATAGCTGACTCTATAGTCAGGCACACTGACATCCCACTCACTAGGCTGAATAAGGAGAAGGTTACTGTTAGCTGCCTGTTGGGTACCAGGATCCACCACATAACACAAGCACTCAGGTCACTCCAGAACAAGTACAAATATGACTCTGTCATTGTCCATGTTGGTGTCAATGACCTGAGCCATACCACCCTGGACTACATGAAAAGAGACATGGAAGAGCTCTCTGATCATGTAGCCCAGGCCAGTATGACCCTGACCCTGAGTATCATCCTGCCCTCACCAAGAATGATACCACAGTATAAATAAAAAATGATCAATTTCAACAATTGGCTAAATTTTTGGTGTCATTCAAAGGGGATCCAGTGTATGTCCGCCTGTGATGACATGCTCGACAAGCCACGCTGCTTCACTAGAGATGGCTTGCACCTGTCACCCTTAGGCTTTCGAATACTGGTCAAGTCTCTTGCCATCCCCATACTGCCTTTTTTAGGCAAGGCTCAAAAGACAAACTCACCGCCATAAATAGCACAAGTAACAAAAAACTGAGGGTAATGCTACTCAATGCCAGAAGTCTAAACCTCAAAATGCACGCACTCGAGGCACTCCTCAGTATGGAGAAAATCGATATATGTGCAGTAACAGAAACCTGGTTTAAGGCTCCAGAGAGCACCCCAGCACTACCACACTGCAACTTATACCATACATTTCGGCCACAGAACCCGGACCGAAATACAAAAGGTGGGGGCGTATCCATATTCATCAAGGATACCCACACCTCCAGGTTAGTGGCACAGCACGATGTTTCAGAGATCATCCACATGCAACTAACAATGGGCAAAACTGCAATTCAAATTGTAGCTTGCTACAGATCATACACCATATCCCATGACCCCCATTCCGCATTTCTGGAAACACTGGGAAACATAAAGGTCCTACCAAACACCCTAATATTGGGTGATTTCAATTATCCAAATATTAACTGGGAGAACTATTCAAGTACTAACTCCCTTGCCCAACATCTCCTAGAATTTATAAACTCAAACGCCCTGGATCAACTGGTCAACACTCCCACCAGAGGTGACAACATATTGGACCTGGTCATCTGACCATAAACAAATCACTTTGGATATCCACATTCCGCCCCCACCCCTGGACAAGGAAACCAACGTGAAAAACTTTTCAAAAGCAAACTTCACATTACTTAAGACCGAGGTGGAAAGTTTCAAAGCCCCCATGCTAAAGGATAACGCTGTCCAAGCTGCAAAATCATTTACTAATGCATTCTACGGGAACCTACAAAAATGCATGGATTGTGCTATCCCAAGCAAAACCAAGACTCACTCCTCCAAGAAAAGGAAACCAGTCAGGTGGGCCCCTGCCATAAGCAAGCTATACAACAGAAAGTGGAAACTACTACAGAAAAGGGTAAAATCTCAAGAAGGGAAGACATCCGTGATCAGTATCAACAAGAAACTACGACCTCTCATAAAATCATCCAAGGCGAGCTTCGAAAGAAAAATTGCCAAGGACTCTAAAGATAACCACAAGACATATTTTAGCTATGTCAGGAATCTAAGTGGCAATACTCAGATCTGCTCGGAGTTAGTGCAGAATGGCACAAAATACACTGAACCGACCAATATCGCTAACATCCTGGCAGACAGGTTCAGTGCAAACTTCACCCCTCCTCACCCACAAAAAGGCCCATAACCATACCAGAAGAATGTAGAGCCCCTGAAATCACAGACACTCAGGTTAAAACAGCCCTCTCCAAAGCCAAAAACACAGCATCAATAGGACTGGACAGTGTCCTAGGCTGCGTCCTATACGAGCTCAAAGATGAACTTACCCTTCACCTAAACACACTGTTCAAACTTAGCCTGTCCACAGGCTACGTACCCATAGAGTGGCACACAGCAGTGGTTATTCCGCTCCACAAAGGTGGAGCCACAAAAGACCCCAGGAACTATCGCCCTATAAGCCTGACCTGCTTGGTCTGCAAGGCTATGGAGCACATCATCATGGAACTCATTAACAGAGACATTGGGAACCTCCAAACACTGGACCCTACCCAGTTCAGCTTTTTTAAGGGCAGATCATGCCTCCTAAATGTGGTGGACTTCTTTGAGACAGTTACCAAGGCTATAGATGATGGAAAGGTGGTACACACAACCTACCTAGACCTCGCAAAGGCCTTCAACACCATTCCCCATTCTGGTATTATAGACAAGCTCACCAGCCTGAACATAAACCCCTACATCACAAGATGGGTTGCCAATTGGCTCACGGACAGAACCCAGATGGTGAGAGTTGCGAGAGCTAGGTCCGACTCTAAACCGGTTAAAAGTGGCTTTCCCCAGGGCTCAGTCCTAGGACCCTTCCCTGTTTGGCATATACTTCTCAGAGGTACAGGCAAGCACAGGAGGACTATGGCTGACCAAGTTCACAGATGACTGCAAACTAGGGGCTATAATTGACTCTCCGGCTGACACAGATATCCTCCAAAAGGGTCTCACTGAGACAGATACCTGGTGTCAAAATCATGGCCTCAAGCTAAATGCCAAAAAGTGCATAGTCATCCCCCTTTGGAAAAAACAAAGTACCCACAAACTACCACATAGGTGGTTGTCCCCTAAATATGGAAAATGTAATAAGGGATCTGTGGACCCAAGTAGATAGTAATCTCTCCTTTGATAATCACGTTGCCAAAGTGGTTAGAAAATCCTTCTGTGTGGCCCACCTAATCACAAAAGGGGTCACATCCAGATCAAAAGAGGTCATTGTGCCCCTCTACTCATCACTCATCAGACCCATCATAGAGTACAACGCCCCATTTGGGATGTACCTTACAAGACACCGGCAACAGCTGGAAAGACCACAGCAGTACTTCACCAAGAGGATCACTGGCCTCAAACAGATGCCCTATGCAGCTCGACTGAAGAAAGTCCAGCTGTACTCAGTTGCATACCGCCTACTCAGATGTGATCTCTGCCTGACATACAAGGCCATGTCCAACCCAGAATTGATGGACATGCTCCACCTAAAGAAAACCTTATCCCCTCGAGCCACACGCTCTAGGGATCTAAACCTCACTACAACAATAAATAGGACATGCTGGAGGGATAGATTCCTGTCCCAGAGACTTCCCATGCTTTGGAACAAGATTCCAATCTACATTAGGCAGAGCTCCTCACTAACACTCTTCAAAAGAAATCTTGACGAATGGATGGGAAACAGAAAGTTTACCCCAGGGATCACTTCAGTGGCTCTGCTGGACAGAGGCACAGGAAACTAATCTAAGGGGGCAGCGAAAGCCAACACATTCTGGCTAGACTTATAAATGCCTTTGGGCAGATAGCCTAGTACCTACCTATGAACCTAAGGATGGCTGGGGTAGGTGGGAGAATAGCACCATTGAGGACTTTACACTTTGGCACATACATCCCATTTTTCTTACTCCTCACTAGAACCCAGCAGCATGTGTGTAGTCCAAGAATATTGGGCAATGGTGGTCAGTGTCATATGTGGTTTGTGATGTGGGAAAAAAGAAAGGTGTCAATGGCAGGTAAATGTAGGATTAAATGATATTCATTACAATAAGTTTGAGCAAAGTTAAAAATACAACACTTGACACTGTTTCTTATTGATTTTCTAGGTGAACCCCAGCTTCATATAAGTCAGAATAACAGTAAGGACAAAAACAACAGTTTTTCTAAAGACTAGGATAAAGGTCAATTAACATAAAACAATCCCAGCTGGGACAACTCAGGACCACCTCGACCAGCCAGCAATTTGTTCTTCTTGAGACAAAGACCCCTAGTTTCCATAGATCCCAGATCAGGTTGGATTTGGTAAGAGTTCTGGACACTATAGATGATCCCCAGCCTGATCATCATTGGGACAAGGGAGGAGGCTCTAGTTTGTCTCTTTAGTGATACCTAGAGGGAGCACTGGGTGTTGTATCTGTGGCGATTTAGTTTGCTGAGAGCATGCTGCCCAGTGGTATACTGCACTAGTCATAAAATGCATGTATGGAATGTACTGAAATCCAAACAATTAGTAACATCTACTAACATGGATCAATTAAGAAAGCTCTTCCAATGTAATGAGAGCACTGTAGCAGACTTTTTCAGAGAACTAGTCTAGATATCATGAAATCTTGAAAGCTACAATTTTAGATCATTTAAAGTATCAGATCAGAGGTGGAAAGAGATGAAGGGTTTACTAAGTATAAGGAAAGTTTGTTAAATTTGAAAATTAACAGACTGTCTGCTGTAGAGCTTAAAGTAATTTGGAAGTGCATTTTTAATTAATCGATGAATGTTATTGGTTATTACTAACTGTTCTGATTTATAAATGATGGACTGTGTTCTATTCTACAACTCCCAGGAGGGCTTATCCAAGGCACAATTATTTAAGTGATTCTTATGCCATTAGGAGCTGCAGTGGGGTTTAGGAGGTCCAGACTTTGGAAGGGAACTTCTCTGGGTTCCAGAAGAGTGGTCTGCTGTCTATCACTTCACTCTTACCTCTCTGGAGAACAAATGAGCCATCTAAGTCCTCCAGGCATGGAACAAATAGGTCATAGGGCTCTTGTGCTGGCTGGAATGTCCCTTGACCCCAGTCTGAAAAAAGAATAAATGGGATAGTGGGATATTGTCAGGCTAAGTCACTTGCTCAGTCACACAGCAGGCAAATGGAGGGGAAGGGAATCAATTCATGGACTCCAGAATAGCATTAATCCCCTGTGCTAACTATCAGGCAGTACGTACTTGAGTTCATTGCTGAGACTGCATCTCAAAGCAACATACAAAATGTGAAGCAGATACTGCTAGTTTAAGGACAGCAGATCAGAGAAGAATGACAGCTGTGCTTATACAGCACTTTAGAAACACCATCTCACAAAGTTCTGTAACAAAGAAGTAGGTATTAGAAACAAAGCTGTACATCTGAATAATATTTAAATAGATCAGGTGTCACATAAGCGCTGTGCAACTGATCCAACTATTAGTAGCTGAGTGTTAAAAAAGTTTACTTTAAAAAAAAAAAAAAAAACTTCTTTTATTTTCATACTGCTACTCATGCATTGTGCAACCACGGTTCCTGTACTAACAGATTTAGTAATATATGTTGTACCTTTTAGAAACTACACTTGCTAAAATATTTTCATAGTAGAGTATTAAACACTGGCACTGTATGTGCAAAGTTGGGACCATGCCTCTATCTTCTAATGAGGCTAATGGCATATCAGGTGAATAGTTACACCAAAGGGCCGATTTTTGCCAGAGATATACCATTACTTCTTGTAGTATATATAAAAAGCAGTTGTTATACAATTCTACCTTTTTCCTTTTTGCTGACATATCACATGCCTCCAGTGGAGAGTATACTAATCAGCTGTGAGGGCACATTTTACTCTCCAAAATAAAAATAAAATTCTTATAAACCATCCAAAGTTCCTCCGTCTGTATTAAACAATTGTGTAATTTAAAACATTATTTCAAGAAACAGCATAGTATCTGGCCCAGAAAGGGGGCTATTCTAGTCATGCTTTGGGAATATGCATTCTCAAGGCAATTTAAATATCTGATATAAGATGATTAAATTTCTGATACAAATTATTCCGAAAATAGCTTTTTTGTTAATGACCTCATGCTTCTGAATGTTAAATTTGTGAACCAATAATAAATACTGATGAAAAGTTGCATAGTGCAGTAGCCCAAGTAGAAATACATGAATCAGATTTGAAGTATAAACTTTAGCTTTATTGATCTACTGAAAAAATGCAAGAAAGATTTTTAACTTAATGTTGTCATGCTATGTAAAAGTTAAAGTTCATGGAGAAGGAGCTGAAGGAAAGTGATTAGAAGCTGCTAAAGTCCTGAATCACTGTGGTAATTAGAACAAATTCTTGATTCAAATATACTGGTGTGTGCGGTACAGCTCCCTGTATTACTATCACTACTGCACCCCTAAAACATGACAGTTTCTAGATCCCTTGTATCTTCAGCCATGATCAAAATTCCAAGATATTTAAATTGGTCCCTACATAGTAGCTGCACAACTGTCATTTCCACAGGGGACTAAGTTGCTTTCTTGTGAAGAAACATGGCTTCTGATTTGGAAGTGCTGAGTTTTGTTTCACACTGTTTACACACGGCAGCAAACTGCTCAAGTGTATAGTAGAGATACAGTCACTTAAAACCAAGAGGACAGCATTGTCTGCAAATACCAAAAATGTAACCCTCACTTTCTCAGAAATAATACTGTAAACACCTTGGTTTCATCTTGATATCCTCTCCAAGACAGTCACGAGCAGAAAAGAATATGGCACACCCTTGGTTATGTATTGTATTCATCTTTTTATGGATAATATGAATTTGATTCTTAATCTGCAATTACAGGGATTACATGGCCTGCAGCAACATTCTTTCTCTTTTGCAGTACTTCAAGCAAGACATTTTAGGGTACACAGCCACATGCCTTTTCCATGTCCAAAAAACACACCTAGATAGTACGTGTGAACACTCCTGACCCTTGGATATCTGCATGAGGACAAAGAGATTTTCCACAGTTCCAGAGCCGAGGCAGAATCATCACTGAACCTTCTGAATCAGAAGTTCAGCTATTGGGGAAACATCTTTTTTTCTGGCACCCTGGAATAAGCTTTGCCAAGGAGGCTGAGGAGTGTGATCCATTTAGAACTGGAATACATTGTAGTTTTCCCCCTTTCTGAAAAGTGGGTTCCTTATCCTAGTTTACCAATCAAGAAGTACTGTGTTTGCCTTCTACATAACATGGAAAGGCACATTAACCAAGACAATCTAGTCATATCCAACACTTTCAGCATACCCCAGAAAGATCTTATCCACTTCTACTGCCTTGATATCATGAAATTGTTTAAGTGCCTTGGTGACCTCATATGCAGAAATTAACCAAAGCCTACCATTTGCTTCTGGCACTCCTCTTTGAAAGAGACCATGCCCAGCATGTTCAGGAGTCATTTAATATGTTCATTCAACCTCTCATGATTTCCCAGTCAAAGTCAGCATTTTTCTATCTTTTTTAAGAAAAGCCTGAACAGTGTCCTGCTTCCCTTCTGAAGTCACTGGATAGTTTGCCTGAACCTCTTTAAAGCCATTAAATATTAATTCTCCTTGGCCTTGCCAAACTATCTCCTCCACAAACATACAGGCCTTCACTTTGATGAGTACTGCAGCTGCTGTTGTTCTTGGCCTATCAATATGTATTGGTTAGAGCTAGACCCCCCCCCCCGCAGCATTGAATGGAAGGTTGCTTTCTTTAACTTGATATTTTCTTACACTGTTCATGTCCAAAAGCTCTGACCACCTTTCAGATAGAGGTTTTTGCTGCCACTGTAACTACTGAGATCTTGAACATGTTGTACTAGAATTCCACATCCTGTTTGTCCTCCTCTATATGCTAGAAGCTATTCTGGAGGTAGGAGTTGAATTCTTCCCACACAGACGCATCTGCTTGGCATTCTTAGAATACCCTCATTGTAGGTTTCATTTTCCAGGTGTGTCTAACCACCATCCTTGGTGTCTGACCCAGCTCACCATTGATCAATGAACAGCTTAGCACTTCTCTTGATCTGAGTGTCCAGGACATAAGGTGACAGATCAGCTGAAACAACTACAAAGTTATTCATCATCCTTTGCCACACGGTGCTCTGGTATTAACTACATTTATGAACAGCCTTGGTTTCACACATAGTGTTTTTTAATAAACAATTCACTACAAGCAAAGACTTACAAAAAAAATCACTGTTCAGATTTAGATCAGGCAAACTAGTCTTCCTAGTCATAACCCTTCTGGTTTCTCAATTGAATCTCCCAGCAGATCTGTAGGGACAATACTTGATGCTCTATTAAGCAGTGTTCTCACTATCTCCAAGGAAGCTGAATACTCTGAAAATCTTTTGGATACATGTGCACAAACAACAAAGTTTACCATTTTGCAACTTGCAATCTCATTGAGATGACTTCTCACTTACTGGCACAAATTCCACCTGTATAACACTAACTTGGGGGTGGACACTTGTGAGTCTCTCCATATGTATCCAAGGCAACTGCAGAGTAAAACAGACAAAACATGATCAAGAGGTCTGCTTTCAAAACCAGTGCTGTGTGTAAAGGTAAGACCAGTTTTAGTTAGCTGGTACTTGTCAACCTCCTGCTCAAAATCGGGCTCAATAATCCCTAACAAAGACACACTATTCTATATTCTAAGAGCTAGTTTCTGTTGCGAGGGTCTGTTCCATCCTAAATCATCCAGTTCCTGCATGTCTCTTGACTGGAATTGCATCTAACGTCTACCCTTTGAAATGTGGGTGGTGAAAACACACAGTTGCTCCATGCAACTTTCTCAGGGTAAGCCCCACTGGGTGACATGTATCACCAAGGTAGTGGATGCTTGCAGACAAACACAACTCTGAAGCCTGGACTCATGGGTAGATCCTAGTATCCTTATCTGGATGACATTCTCTTAGTCTTTGAATAAATATTGTGGGAGCCAAATTTTCTGGATTATTCTTTGGCCTTTTTAATTCATCTCCTTTCCATTTTCTAAGAATTTTTTTAGTTTGTATTTTGTTTAGTTAACATTCGTTTTTAACCATGCTACATAGTAGATGTGTGGCAATTTGTTATTCCAAAGATTCCAATTCACTTCATATTTCTTGAATGCCGTAAATTTTAATGTAGCATAGTACAGACTCAAAATAACTATTACTGCATACACAATATAGTTACAAAGTCATCAACCCTACATATCCTGACATTATTATAAAATAGGCTTATACTGGGGTGTATGAGTGTTAGGGTTCAGATGAAAGCATAAGACCACACTCTAAGTAGAGAGCCAGTTACTACATTTTTGGATCAAAGAAAGCTCTTTATTCAGACAACTAGAAGAGGGATGGAAAGGAAGGCTCATCTCCCTCAAGAAGAAATACCAAAAAGGTCCTTCTAAGAACTCAACAAACAATTCTACTTTAATTATTTTTTCTTTTAAAGACTACTGTAAAAGAACAGAAGCTATAGAGCACAAAGTGGCCATGTGGCATGAAAAGTCCTTATAAGGTAATCGCTTCTAAGGCCGCCTTGGCACTTGAGATCCTGGAAACTACAGGCCTATAAGTCTCACTAGTCCCATATGCAAAGTCATGGTAATAATTATCATGGAAATTGTCAATAATAACATGGGAAACCTCCAGACACTGGACCCAAACCAATTTGGTTTTCTCAAGGGCGAGTCGTGCCTAGTCAACCTGATGGACTTCTTTGAGAAGGTCACCAAAGAAATGGATGAGGGCAAAATGGTTCACACTGCCCACCTTGACCTGGCCAAGGCATTTTACACAATATTCCATTCAGACATTGTTGATAAACTCAAGGGATTAGGTATAAACCCTTATGTTACCTGGTGTATAGCTAGCTAGCTCACACCGGACACAGGAAGTTAGAATTGGGGAGTTCACCTATACAAAGAGGCCTGTCACAAGCATAGACCCTCAGAGATAAGTCCTGGGACTGCTCCTTTTTGGCATTTACTTTTCTGAAGTCAATGTCAATGTTAAGGGCCTCTGGCTGACCAAATGTGAAGTCAATTGCAAATTAGGAGCAGTCATAGAATGCCCCACCAACACAAATGTCCTCCAGGAAGGGCTGACACAGACAAATAATTTTATGTCTGATCCATGGGCTAAAACTAAATACCAAAAATGCATAATAGTATCCTTCAGGAAGTCATTCACCCCCCTGGTAACTCTACTATTGACAGCTGACCCATCAGACTCAACCCAGTAGTCAGGGACTTGGGGACACACACACAAACAGTCATCCAGCCTTTGACAATCACGTGTTTACAGTAGTGAGGAACTCATTCTATGTTGTGCAACTTATAAACAAAGGTATAGCATCTAGTTCCAAAGAGGTCATTATTCCACTATATTCAGCATTCATTAGACCTATCATTGAGTACACTACCCCCTTTGGTATGGACCTAATGACACACATCCAACAATTGGAATGTCCACAGAGGTTCCTCATTAAAAGAATATGGGGCATAAGTAACATGCCCTATACAGACCACCTGAAAGCCTTAAACCTGTATTCTATCTCCTATAGGCTGTTGAGAGGAGATCTGTATCTGGCATACAAAACATTGTTGGACCCAACCCAGATGGACCTCCTGCATATCCACAAAACAAACAGCACCAGAATTGCCCATTCTAAAGACTTAAACCTTGCCTGAGATATAAATAGGACCTGTTGGAGAGACATGTATGTATCTCAGAGACCACCCCTTCCCTGGAAGATGTTCCCCATTCATGTGAAGCACAGTTCCTCCCTAACCCAATTCAGGTGTAACTTGAACAATTGGATGGGGAACAAGAAATCCATCCCTGGTTTGGCACCTATGTCTCTGATGGACACAGGCAGCCTGTAAATGGTTCATCCCCCAGGCCCCTGCTTACACTTATCAAGGGTACCAGAACTTGTCAGAGATTTGGGATTCATGGTTAGGCTTAAAAAGGCCCTAGGGGTCATTAGCATAATACACATCTATGAACCTATGTCTGAAAAAGATCAGAAACCACGGAACGCTAAAAGTCCTCATAAGCATTCAAAAAACAAAAAAAAAAACAAAACAGTCTTCTTCAAAACTTCCAAAAAGCAAAAGGATGCAAAAAAAGCCCTTGTTAGGACTCAGTGAAATAGAAAAACACCCAAAGAAAAAACAAAACAGCCAAACAAGTCTTTCTAAGAACTATAACAATAGTCTTTCTACAGATTAGAACAAAAGTTAAGTAACATAAAAAGAATCCAACTTAGACAGCTTAGAACCACATCAACCAGATCCCTTAATTTAGAAATTTTCTCCCCACTATGGGTGAGCCAGTGACTAGCCTTCACTCCATCCTCTCTGGCCTGTCCCTTGGAGTACATTTGTCACTAATCAAACATGGGTTATCTTGGTCACAGTCAGAGCTTCAGTCCTCTGAACTATGGGGGTGCAGGGATCACTGTGTTGTTTTTTGTATTAAAAATGTGTGACTCCCTTCTAAAAAAGGTGCAGTTAGTCATATGCAATGTAAGCTATGGTGTACAAATTAATTTTGAGTGACAGCATTCTGCTGGCACAAGGGCACTGAATGCTGTAGTTTCTAAGACATACATGCAATTAAAATGGTACAATTAGCCAGGAAAGTATAACTATGTTTAGATTATGTAAACATCTTATATTGCTAGTTATCTGTGGTATATTCAGCATTCACATTCTGCTTTTGGGCAGTTTGGGGCTTCTGTAGTTATCTGAGTCCTGAGATACTGTTTGTGTGACTGTTGTAACATGGTAATCGAAAATAAAATGTCTTTGAGAAAGAAGTGGTATTGTGCGTGTTCTCTAGTTGGCACATAATAGCCAAGCAAAACACAACAAGAAATTAAATGGCTTATTTGAGAGAGAACAATGGTAGGCCACAGCTGTGCAGCTGTTAGTGTTGTCGCCTCACAGCAAGAGGTTTTCTGGTTCGATTCTCGGCTGGAGTGCCTTCTGTGCAGAGTCTGCATGTCTTCCCCGCGGTCGAGTGAATTTAAAGACATGCAGGTAGGTTCATGCGTGTGTGGGTGTGTCTTCTTTGGAAGGTTGGGCGCCGGGCTGGCAACTCGACACCCTAAAAATTCACTGCCAGTTATTAGCAGACTGGAGTTCCGCTGTGGCGACCCCTAACCGGGAAAAGCCGAAAGACAGTTATTTGTGAGAGAACAATGGTTCAGCTTGGCAAAACATATGAGTTTAAACCTCCCACAGACTCCAAGTTTGCTAAGCTGAACTGACTGGAATTAATTTAACAGCATGTAAGCATATGGCAACATTGTTAAGTATTATGGGTGCTTATACATAATGGGTTAATATCATATTTAGTCCAAAGACTGAAGCCATAAAAGATTTGATCAAACTGTGAAAAAAAGTTCAAAAGAACATTTTAAATCCAAAATATTAATTACTGTTGAGAACTTCCATTTTGATGATAATGATCAGAAAGTTAATGAGATTGTAACACAGTAAGCTGCAGAGCTGAAGTAATGCAAAATGAATTGGGAATTTGGAGCAAACCCAGTTTAGGCTCTAAATGACAAGATTTGTTAGTGGCATTCTCATTGAATCTTGCCAAAGAAAGTTATTATGTGCAGCAAATATAACTTTTCCAAGACCTTCTGAAATTCTTCTTAGCAATGAAGCTGCAAATCATGGCATGCAGCAGCTGCAGAAACTTGAGGTGTCTGTGGGACCAGTGCACAAAGCTGGAGAAGAAGCTTCAAGTCAGAAAGGGAGGAAGAAATGCCACTGTTGAAATGATAAGCATCAGAGGCCTCATAAATGTAATTATAAAAAAGCAAAGCACCACAACTGAAGCAGCCTAGAACCCATTAACACAACATGCTGAAATAAATTATAGTCATATTAGGAAACAAAAAATCTTATCAGAAGGAGATGAATGGATCAGCTTTGCTATGCTGGTGACACTCTGCTTTATCTCTCCTTCAGGAGGAAGTATGGCGAGTTTGTTACCCTCTGATAAAAATGTAAAGTATGTCACAGTGAAGGAATGTGAGCCTGCAATGCTTTCAATGGCAAATGAAAGAGATAAGCAAGCCTTTACAGTTACTTTCATGGCAGATGTCAAGCAATGTGATATAGAAGTAGATCCAGGTGATGCTCTATTCATTATTTCAGAGGAAGTCTTTCAAGCTGCATTTCCAAACAAACAAAAACAGGATACCACAGTTAAGCTGAAGACTTTTTCAGCCAGAAAACCCAAACAAAATAGCTGCTTAAGCGCACAAATGGAGGATTTAGAACACCATATGCAGCAAATGGAGTCTTTCAAAGCAGCTCTTTCAAACTCTAATGGGATTAGCTGCAGATGTAAGCCTATTGAAAGAAAAATTAAAAGCCAACAAAAGGATATAAACAAAAAAAAAGTCAGAAAACAGCCCTTCCTACTGAAATCCAGATTCACAGCCACAGGATGACAGAAATAGAAAGAGTGATATAAAATCAAGTAGGGTAAACTGGATAAGTTGGTAAACAGATCCACATGAGGAAGTATTTACATAATGGAGATCTTTGAATGGATCTATGAACCAGGGTTGGAAAACTCTTTTATCAAGCTCTTAGGAACAAGATTCCAGCTGCCTAAATCTTAGGACATCATGGCAGAGAAAATACACAGGGTAGCCAGTCCAGGTGGCAGTACTGGAGGTCAGCTAAGACATATACTACCCTAAATACATAACTTTAAAATAAAAGAAGTAATACTCACACAAGCAAGAATACAGAGGACCATCTCCTTCCAGGAATGTACATAATGTTGGTTGAGGATTATTCAATTGCCCTGTATAAAAAATGAAAATAAATGGCTAACCTTCTTCTTTAACTCAAGGTCATGAGAATGCAGACATGAATCCACTAACTGACCTTTTTGAAAATCCTCTAGAGAGGGGAAAGAATCAGCATGTCCACAACAGAGGAGGTACAAAAAACTGCAAACAATATCATTCAGGGTGAAAATGGCAATCTAACAGGATTTACTATCTGTATATATGAATTTCTCCAAACAACTCTACTACTGATGTAATAATATTACTACCTTGCAAATATCTCAGACTAACTGCATTTAACTGCCCATTTAAACCCATCCTGTACAAACCAATGCTTTTACATAATCTGTAACTCAAATGATTGAACATTTTTATAAAGTAATCTATGGATTTACTATTCTAGTTATTATACTATTTTTTTTATTAATAATATTATTTTTTGTGGATACTTGTGGAGCTATTCTCCCTGGGCCTCTGCTGAAAAAGGGCAACATCTCATTTGGACTATCCTGGTCAACAAATGTCAAATAAATAAATAATAATAAATAATCAAACAGTCCACAGACAATGCAGTGGCAGCAGAACCTATGCAGACCAAGAGCAAAGCGAGTGACAGAGCATGCACAGAGAGGATCTGATGCAAAAACACCACTAGAAAAAAAGAAATAAACAGGAAGAAGTGACAGGAATGTCAGGCAACATATGTCTGGAAGGCAGGACAACAACAAACATGGAGCTTTTTCAGTGGGGTGTAGGTGACTCCTGTACTCTCAATAAGGGATGGCTATGCCTCCCACATCACTACTACTTATCAAACTCAAGGAGCACCTTGGAGTAGGGGAATGTTCTAAGGTAATACAGTCTCCCACTTAAAAAGAAGTTATGTACTCACCATAACGTTCCATCTGTATTGTTGATCTTCATTTATCCTTGTCAGATGGGTTCGGTTCCGATCTTGGAACTGACTTGGCCATTACTATAGCTCGTGTCAGCCAAAAATTCTCGAGCTTCACTTCTTCCTAGAATCCCTCTCTCTCAATTACCTCACAGTTTGCAGAAAATTTGTAAACGTGAAAACATATATACATCTATATGTACACATACAGGAACTAAACCAGATGGAAGCTTTATCCACTGTGTTTGGGTAGCATAACAGTTCAGGAGCATGTGATCTACTCCATCAAAAATCTTTGAGGATGGGGGATGAAGGGGGGGAGTCAAGGATAAATGAAGATTGACAACATTATGGTGAGTTCATAGCTTCCTTATCTAATGTTGTCAACCTTTATTTTATCCTTGACAATGGGACAGAGTCCCAAGCTACCTAAATTCTTAGGTGGACTCATGGAAGGATATTCCTGAGCACCATTGAGCCAAAGGATGATCTTCCCCTAGAGACTAGGTCCAGTTTGTAATGAATAATAAAAGTATGGGGAGAAGCCCAAGTAGCTGCTGCACATATGCCATCCATCCATCTAGAAGCTCTAGACTGGAAGACCACTGACATGACTACAGACCTTGTAGAATGTGCTTTGGCAGGTTTAGGCAAGGTTAATTTATTTTTATCATAAATGAAAGAAATACAATCTTTCAGCCACTTAGAGACAGTAATCTTGCTGACTGCCTTGCCCAACTTTGCAGTAGAAAAAGAAACAAACAGTTGACTTGATTGCTTTATAGTTTTTGTCCTGTGAAGATAGAAACATAATTGTCTATGGACGTCTAGTAAATGTAGAGTGTATTCTCCTTTGTTAGAATGATTAGAGAAGATCGGTAAATTAATAGTCTGGTTGATATTAGCCTCTGACAGGAAGGAGTGGTTTGTTAGTAAAGATACCCTATCATTATGAAAGACTAGGTAAGGAGGTTCATATGATAAAGCCTGGATTTCTGAGATTCTTCTGGTTGAAGTAATGGCTACCAAAAACAGCATCTTCCAAGACAGAAATTTCAGATTGCATTCAACACAGGGTTCAAAAGGGGAATGTATTACCACTTGCAGTACTAAATTCAAGTCCCAATGAGGAGTCAGATCTTTGTAGGGGGGTTTAACAAAACAGTGCCATTTAAGAACGATTTACAAAGCCTGTGAGAGGCTAAAGAATGTTCTTCTAAACCATTGTGAAAATTAGAAATCGCAGCCAATTGTAGTTTGATGGTGGATGAAGAAGCCCTAGCATTGAACAAAGATGCTAAGAAATCTAAAACATGCTCAATTGAAGCAGAGAAAGGGTCAATTATTTTTTTCATGGGCCCAAATTGTAAATCTTTTCCACTTACCTAAATATAGTTTTCTAGTTGAAAGTTTATGAGCCGATAAAAGGATGTGACGTACCGGAGGGGACATATTTGGATGCCTGACAACCAGTGGAATTGGAGGAAACATGCACTCTGCTTGAGGTTCTTAATGTTTGGGTGAACAAGGCTGTCTGGATGGGACAGGAGATTTGGCACTGGGTTCAGAATCCAAGGTTGACAAATCAAGTAAGGTCAAATATAGAGGAACCAGGACTGTCAAGGCCAAAAGGGGCAATGAGAATTAATGTACCCTTCAACTGGGCTGCTTTCTGTAAATATTTGGGAATTAGAGGTACCAGGGAAAAGGCATACAGTAGACGGAGGGGGGGCAATCGTGAAGGAGAGCATCCCTGGGTGACCTTCCCAGAGGGTGAATCAGGGTGAAGCAATTGCGGCATTTATTTTTTAGGGGAAATGCAAACAGAATGCAGCAAGGTTGACCCCAATGATGGAATATCATTTTCGCCACTTCGAGACTGAGAGACCACTTGTGAGGCTGAAGGATACATCTGCTCAACTTGTCTGCAATCACACTGGAACTCCCCAGAATGTACATTGCTATTAGAAAGTGGTTGGATGAGGTTGCCCACTACCACACCCTGAGGGCTTCTCAGCAAAGGGGGTAAACTTGGTTCCTCCCTGTTTGTTGATGTACCAAACCACTGACATATTGCCTACTTGAATAACAACAGTCCCCTGAGAAAAAGCTGTCTGAAAGACCTGGAATGCAAGAAGCACCACTGTTATCTCCAGGACATTGATATGCAAGTTGGCCTCTAATGAGGACCAAGTACATTGGACCATCTTGCCCAGATAATGCTCCCCACCCTATCTGAGAGGCATCTGTGGTCACTATGGCTGTGGACTCTGAAAAGGAAAGGGATGATTGTGAAGAATCTGCTTGGAACGTATCCACCAAAGAAGGTCCATTTTGCAGTGGTTGGTAATTAGGATTTGGTTTAACACTGGGTGGTGAAGGATAGACCACTGAGAAGCTAGTAGCCATTGCAGAACTCTCATATCTAACCTGTCTAATGGGACTAGAGTTATGGAAACTGCCATGGATCCTAGAGCTTGCAAGACTAATCATGCTGGAGCCTTTCTCCTGTGAATTAACTTTCGAGCCTGAACCACAATTCTCTGATGTCATTCTGGGGGAAGAGATGCTATCATTGTTTGAAAATTTAGTACTGCCCTATAAATTCAAAATTTTATGTTGGAATTAAATGTGACTTTTCTAGCAGAAAGGTCTTACCATCCTTCTCACATCTGGATAAAATCTCTTTTACTTAGGGCCAGACAAAGATGTTCTGTCAAAAGAAGCATTGACGAAAGAAGACTTGAATGGTTCTGCAAAGTCACATAGGCACATCCAGGTTTATCTCCTCCTTATGGCTACTCCTGTACCTGCTGCTGTAGATGTCTCTTTGGCTGTATGAACGATCAGTCTCATGGATGAATTGGACACAGACTTCAGGGTGGCTAACTGGGAAACCACTTTCTCTTGGACTCCCTCAGCTACAGCTGCTGCCAGGGTGTCTGACAACTCTTTAACAGATCCCACTGGCGTCTGGTGAAATATGCCAAAAAATTCAAAGACCTTATGGGGACGGTCCATAAAGCATAGACCCGCTTCCAAAACATGTCCATGGTCCAAGAATCTTTATTGGGTGGATGGATGGAACAGCCCCCCTCAGGAAGTTTCTTTTTAGTGGCTGCCACTATGACTGTGATATCTACATCCAACCCCTTAGCCCAAAACTGCTTGTCTTCTGGAGTGGAAAGAATCTTGTCTGGTCTTTTGGGGATGGGCTTGGTAGTGTCTAGAGCCTTCCACACCTCCTGAGAATTCAACTGAATGAGTTCATCAGTGAGTGGAGTCACCCAAGAGGTAGACGGGGATGGGGGACGAAAGCTTGCAGGTAAACAGATTCCTCAGAGGAAGTATTTTGGGATTTCCAGCCACCCCTCTGTTTTACAATTTCCAAGATGTCTTCAAATGAGACATCTTCATGGGGTGACCATGGGAACCCTTCCCCCTCATTAAAATCTGTGTCTTTGGTGACTGATTCCTGTGGGTAATCCAAGTGCTTCCTGCTGCACTTCTTTTTCTAAGGGACCTCCTCAGGGGAATAATCTGGGGAGGTATCAGAAGATGACAGTACCGCTGCCTGTGATACTTGAGGCTTCAGCACCAGCTGTACTAGTGGAGAGGCAGGAGGAATAACAGAATTAGAGGGAGGTACTTGTCCTGAGGGGGAAGGCATTGACTGAATCTCTGCAAGAGAAAGAGCCCTCTGTCTAGCCTCGAAGGCCAGCCCCCCTGAAGAGGGAAGGGAGACCAGAACTGAGAAGGACTGCCTCAGGACTAGGGTCACTCCCCGTGCCGAAGAATTGACCCCGAGACCAAAGCTGGAGCCGAACTAACTCAAGCTGAAGCTCCAAGGAGCAGGGATGGCTCCAAAAAACCTGGAGTTGAGATCTGTCCCCAGGAACTGGCAGGGTAACCACAGCTCCAGGAGGTCTCTGGTTCAGAAACAACCAAAAAGCCCAGGATAACTACCAGATCTGAAGAAGCAAACAACTCTGGAGTTGGTACAGGCGGTGCCAGGAGTTCTGGAACAGAGGACTCTAACACCTTTGAGGAAGTTAGAGGAGGAGTAGTTAATGGCATACAAGAAGTATCGGTACCAATACCTGAAGGAGATGGTACCAAAGAGGGGCCTGAAAACCCTCTAGCTCATAAAATTGTATTCACTAGCCTCTCCACATCACGTTCTGAACATTTTTTGATGGAACAGATGGACAACACAGAACAGGACTTAAGCCTCTGCAAGAATACCTCTGGAACTCCCCAGCAAAGTGATCAATATTGGGAGAGTAGATAGTTCTAGGCAAAGTAATCTGGTCAGATGAAGCAGCAGTCCTTTCTTGTACTGAGGCCTTCAATGTCAAAGGGCTTGAAATTGCAATCAGTGCTAGAATGCACATTGGCACCAGCGTGTCAACAGCAGAAGCCTTCAGTTCCATGGGAACTGTCGGAGCTGAGGTCTTCAATTCTTTGGCTTTTAGAACTGAAGGGGGAAGTCAGAACCAAGAGACTTCTTTTCTTTGATTTTTCAACAGAGGATGAGGAAGAAGGAGAATAAACATCACTCTTGGCTTTATCTTCAGTGGATAAGGCTTCACCAAAGGCTGAAGAGGGAAATCCTTTAAAAATAAGTTTATTCTGCCTTTCCACTAAAGCATGGTAGCTGAAGGCATGATAAATGCTGCAATCGTCTTGTAAATGGTGAGGACCAAGACAATAAACACACACACAGTAAATGAAAGTCTGATGAGGGAATTTTATGGCCACACTTCTGGCATTTTTTGAAGCCAAAGGGGCCTTTACCCTTCTCAGCCATGTCAAGCATGGAAAAAAAGAAGCTATGTCTTACCATAATGTTCCATCTGTGTTGTCAGTCTTCACTAATCCTTGACTGTGGGCTAGGTTCCAAGCCTCGGAACCGACTCGGCCAATTACTTCAGCTTGCACCATCCAAACTCTTGAGCTATGCTCTACCCATAGTGCTCCTCTCTAAATTACCTCAGATGAAATTTGCCTACATTAGTGGCAGACAGATAGTAAATAACAATAAAGAAAAGAGACCAGATCTGTGTCCCTATTATGAAGCCAGTCTTGGAGAAATTCGATCCACTAAGAGTCTCAGGCCAGGGGAAGGGGGGAATGTCAAGAATTAGTGAAGATCAACAACACAGATGGAACATTACGGTAAGACATAACTTCTTTATCTGATGTTGTCAATCTTCACGTAATCCTTGACTGTGGGACAGAGTCCCTAGCTACCTGAATCTTGGGAGGTCTCATGGAAGCACCATCGAGCCGAATGATGTGCATCCTCTAGAGACCTGGTCCAGTTTGTAATGAGTGATAAAAGTATGAGGAGATGACCATGTGGTTGCTGCATAAATGTCATCTAAAGAAACTCTGGCATGAAAAAACACAAGCTGCTACAGTGCTAGTTGAATGGGCTTTCACGGGGCGTGGAGGGCGAAGTCCCCTTGAATGATAGGTAAAGGTGATACAATCTCTGAGCCATTTAGCTAAGGTAACCTTGAAAACTGGGATACCTAAGGAAAGTGAGGAAAAGGCAACAAACAGTTGGTCAGAATTTCTGATATCCTTTGTTCTGTGAAGGTAAAAACGTAACTGCCTGTTGAATGTCTAATAAGTGTAGACAGTACTCTCTCTTACTGCAGAAATTAGGGAAAAAGACTAGTAGGTGCAAGGTTTGATTGATATTAGATTCTGAAACTACCTTTGGCACGAAGGAAGGATTTGTCCTGAGGGAAACTCTGTCCTTGTGAAATATTATATAGGGGGGATTGCAGGACAAGGCTTGAATTTCTGATACTCTTCTTGTGGAAGTAATTGCTAATAAAAACAATGTTTCCATGTCAGAAATTTTAAGTCACAAGTAGCTGAAGGTTCAAAAGGGGATACAGTAAGAGATTGTAGGACTGAGGGTAAATCCCAGTGGGCTCTTTAAAAGGAGGCCTTAACATTAGGGTTCCCTTCAAAAAAGCTTTACAAAGTTTATGTGACATAAGTGAAGAACCATCAAAACCAATAATGAAATTAGATATCACAGCTAGATGGACCCGAATGGTAGAGGCTGAAGAGCCAGATTAATTAAGAACAGCCAGAAAATCCAATACTTTATACACTGAAGCTGTATAAGGGTCAAAGTCATTGTTAAGAGCCCATCTAGCAAATTTTTCCCATTTACTCTGGTACAGTTTCATAGTAGCAGGTTTATTATGGGCCAAAATTATTTGTTGGACTGGTGAGGTAAGGGAAGAATGCCTGGCAATCATGGGAATTGGAGAAGCCACTCAGTGAGCTTAAGATGTTGGAGATTCGGATGAACCATACCTTCTGGATGAGATAATAGATCTAGAGCTGGGTCCAGAATCCAAGGTTTCCAAAGCAGATGAGGTCATATGAAGGGAAACCAAACCTGTCAAGGCCAGAACAGAGCAGTGAGGATTATTCTGTTTTCTGACCTCTTAGCCTTCTTTAGAAACTGGGATATCAGAGGAGTTGGGGGAAAGGCATACAGGAGACCAGGGGGACCATCGTAGAGAAGAAAGTCTTTGGGTGACTACCCTGAGGGAGATTAGGGCAAAGCAATTGCTGCACTTGTTGTTCCGAGGGGAAGCAAACAGATCACAGCAATGTCAAACCTAGTGGGAGAATATGTTCTCTGTCACCACAGGATTGAGAGACCATGCTATCACACTGGAACTCCCCAGAATGTGCATTACCAAGAGAAAGTGGTTGGAAGAAATTGCCCATTGTCAGACTCTGAGGGCTTCTTAACAAATTGGGTAAGATTTGGTTCCCCCTTGTTTGTTGATAAACTGGACCACTGACATGTAGTCCGTATGAATTGCCACAGTTCCCAAGGGAAGGGTATCTTGAAATGCTTGCAATACCAACAGCACCTCCCTCATCTCTAGAACACTGATGTGCAAATTGGCCTCCTGTTGGGACCAAGTGCCTTAGACAGTCCTTCCCAGATAATGCCCTCCACACCCTATCTGGGAAGTATCCGTGGTCATTATGGCTTGGGGCTGTAGAAAGATGAAAAGATAGCCCGAAAGAATTTCATTGGAATGGAGCCACCAAGATAGGTCTTGTTTGCAGTGATTGGTGATCAAGATGTAGTATGACATTGGTTGATTCATTAATGACCATTGGGAGGATAGAAGTCATTGTAGAATTTGCATGTGATATCTGGCCAAGAAAACTAGAGTCATAGAGCCTGCCATCGAGCCCAGCACCAGAAAGATGAGTCTGGCTGGAACATTTTTGTTTTGAACAATGTGGTTTACTTGTGATCTGACCTTCTGAAGCCTGTTTAATGGAAGAGAAGTGATTCCTGAAACAGTGCTCATTAAGGCTCCAATAAATTCCAATTTTTGAGTAGGTTGTAGATTTGACTTTTCATAATTTACTGAAATTCCCAATGAAGCACAAAGATGCAGGGGGTAATCCCTTGCCCATTCTAGTTGACGCCTGGGGGTAGCGGTAAGAAGCCAGTCATCGAGATAAGGAAAAACTCAAAATCCCTGTGGTCTGAGATGAGCAGCTACCACTGCCATGCATTTGGTAAACACCCTAAGAGCTGTGGTGAGACCAAAGGGCAGTGCTATAAACTGGAAATGACTGGCTCCCAGCCGGAAGCACAGGAATCTCCTGGAGGGTTTGTCAATTTTTATGTGGTAATACACATCCTGAAGATCTATAGAGCACATCCAATGGTCTTTTTCCAAGAATGGAAGTATTGACTGTACCAAGACCATCCGGAATTTGGTTTGTTGAACTGCCTTGTTGAACTGGCTGAGATCCAAAATGCATCTCCGGTCCCCGGTCTTTTTGGGCACCAAACAGAATCTTGAGTAAAACATGGATCCTTTTGGTCTGGTGGGACTTTCTGGATGACTCTCTTTTTTTAAGCACTTTTTGAATTTCTACAACTGCCGCTTCCATGTGACTGGGTGGAATGTCCGGGAGTCTTTTTTGTGTTTTTGGATTTGAGGAAAGGGGAATAATGTAACCTCTGGAAATGATTCCCTACACCCATTTGTCTGATGTTATCTGCAGCCAAGCAGATGGGTGCAGGAATAATCATCCCCCGACTGCCTCCAGAGGAAGGCAATCGGGCCTCCATTCAGGAGTGCTGGTAGGAGTTACCAGAGAATGCTGGTAGGAGTTACCAGAGAAAGTAGCTCTGGACACCTGGTTCTGCAGGCCACCTCTGCCTCTAGGATGGCATCTTCCATTGTTACTTCCCTCTCTGCCCCGGGGAAAGTCTTTTCCACATGAGTCCTGGAAAGGCCCTTGGGACTTTTTGAACCATAGCCTCCCACTTCTCTGGTTCCTGGAGTAGGGCAGTTGATGAGTGGAGAAGTGTATGGCCATGGCAGAAAGATTCTTCCCATTTTTCTCACATCTGGCCAGTGTGTCTTTTACTTTAGGTCCAAAAAGGGATGTTCCATCAAATGGGGCATTGACAAATGAAGATTTAAATGGCTCCACAAAGTTACACAGGTGCACCAAGGCATGTCTCCTAATGGTTACTCCTGAACCCGCTGCTCTTGTTATTCCTTTGATTGCATGAGCAATTAGCCTCATGGATGAATTGAAAATTGCTTCGAGAGTGGCGAGCTGATAGGTAACTTTGTTGCTTACCCCTTCAGCTACTGCTCCTGTGAGAGTATCTGACAGCTCTTTGATCAGATCTCTCTGTAGCCTGGTAAAGTGCAACATGTAGTTCAAAGACCTGAGAGTGAAGGTTGATGAAGATTAAACGCACTTCCCAAACCTATCCATAGTACTGGACTCCTTGTTAGGAGGCTGGATTGTAGAACTTTCCTCTGCATGTTCCTTCTTTGTGGCTGCTGCTATCACCATGGCATCTTACGGGGATACCCTTAGCCCAATATTGATCTTCCTTAGGGGCAGAAAAGATCCAGTCAGGCCTCTTGGGAATTGGCTCGATGGAGTCAGGAATCTTCCAAGCCTGCTGCGTGATCAATTTGACGAGCTCGTCAGCGGGAAGAGAGATCCAAGAGGTAGAGGGTTAGGCACGAAAAGCCTCCAGACATACCGACTCCTCCGAGGAGCGCTGGAGGGAAGACCAACCATCACTCTGTTTCAGGATTTCCAGGATGTCCCCAAAGAAATCATTATCAGGGGGTGATCTGGGGGAACCTTCCCCCTCATCAAAATCGATATCCTCAGTGAAGGACTTCTCCAAAGATTGTAAGTGCTTCCTCTTGCACTTTTTCTTCACAGGTACTTCCTCGGGTGGGGGGGGGGATGTTCCGGGAAAGTATCCAAAGAGGAAACCATCAAGGTGGGTCTTTTTTTGAGGCTTTTGTGCCCTCTGTCTCAGGTATGAGACTGATGGTAGCTCTGGTAAAGGGGATGTGGAAGTTTGGCCTGACAGGGATGGCAAGGACAGGGATCCTACAATGGACAAGGCCTTCTCCATGATCTGGAAGGACAGCTCCCCTGTAGAGGGATGGGAGCCCAGAACTGAAATAGATTCCTTCAGAGGCATGGTCCCACCCCACACTGAGGAGGTGGCCTCCGAAGCAGAAGCCAGGGTCGAGCCAATGAAAGCCGAAGCACTGAGGGGCATGGAAGGTTCAGAAAAAAAGGAAGTTGAACCTTGCCCCCAGAACCAGTGACAAAGTCTTGACCCTGGGAGAACTCCAGTTCTGAAAAACCAGAGGAGCATAAGGCAATTCTTGGTTCCAGAGAAGAGCCTCTTACCAGAACCGAGACAGTTGGAGCTGGGTAGATCGGTGCCAGGGACTCCAAAGACTCAGCTGGAGTTGGAGGAGGAAGATAAGATGGTGTCAACTCGGTCCTTATGCCGAGTTGGCTGGGGCCCGAAGAAGGAGGTAATCCCCTCGCCATCAAGAGCTGGTTCACCAGCCTTATGATGTTTGATTCCGAGATGCTCTTAGTGGATCAAATGGATGATGCCTAAGGAGACCTAGGCGGTCTCGGTCCCATGAAAGGCTTAGGTGGACGGCCAGCAAATGGATCGACCAAAGGAAAACACCTTGTCCTTGGTACTGATGTCAAAGCAGTCTGATTCAGTACCATCAAAATGTCTGGTACCATGGCTGTAGTTGTCTTATCTGGAGCAGTGGTAGGTGTCGAGTCAGTCTTGTCTATCGGTGCTGAAGAAACTGTGGACACCATAGCCTGTTTCATTAACTTTTCAGGTGGTTCCGAGGAACTGCTTGTTACTGAATGGGAGTGTTTCTTCGGAAGATGACAAGCTGGCTTCAATCTTCAATCCAGATATGGCTTCTTCAAAGTCTCCTTACAACAAGCCTTTCAAAATCGGCTTGCTTCTCTACTCAGTTAAAGTCCTGGCAGAGAAACCATGATAGATGACGTAATCCTCCTGAAGGCGGACAACGTCTAGACAATACACACACCAGACATGCTCATCTGAATTGGGCATCTTCTTGTCACACTTCTGGCACCTCTTAAAGCCAGAGGTGCCCTTAGAAGATTTCTCAGTCACACTAAGTTTATCAGCCATGTCAGAAAAAGAAGGCTTAGCACTGATAAAGACAGACACGCACACACTCACACACACACACACACACACACACACACACACACACACACACACTCTCTCACAAGAGGGACAGGAAAGATTTTTTTTTAAAGAAAAAAAAAAGAGAAAGGGTACCAACTACGGTAGCCAGAAAATACCTAAGCAGGTAAAGATAGTACCAGCGATGGTACATAAGAGAGGTCTACCCAAAGGTAGAGAAAAAGGGAAAACGCTCACTCACACACACAGAAAAAAATGGGAGGAGCGGGTAGAAAGATTAAAAGTAGTAAGGAAGAAAAAAAAAAAAAAAAATATATATATATATATATATATATAATATGAAGGGAAATTAGAGAATTCAGAGAAAAGACTTACTGTAGATAACTGCCAAAGCTCGAGAGATGTTGGACACGTCTGACACATAAAGCGGCAAACGAGATCTGAGGTAATTTAGAGAGTAGCATTGTGGGTAGAGCCTAGCTCGGAAGTTTGGAAGGCGCGAGCTGAAGTAAATGGCTGAGTCGGATCGAAGGCTTGGAACCGAGCCCACAGTCAAGGATTATATGAAGATTGAAATCACATCAGTTAGAACCTGCTAAATAAACCTCACTACACAAAAAAAAAAGTGAGAGCAAAAAAGATATTATTTTGACTTATATTTTTTTACTTTAAGACAGAAGAAAAAAAGGGAAGAGAGACTATCAACAATCTCAGTTTAGAAATACAGAAGCATGTACAGGGGTGATAGAAGACTACGACAGAGAGAGGGGAGGGAAACTATCAGCAATGATGACGGAGAATACACCAAAGTCTAAAGGGAAAAAGTATCAATGCTGATACTCAGAGAAATATACTGTCACAAGAAAAAAGGAAAATGGAAAAAAGATAGAAAAACTATAAGAAAAAAAAAAGAAAAAATCTTACCTAAACCCACTAGGACTTGAGAGTAGTAGCTAGGCATGACCATTTTCAGAAAGCGGCAAACAACACCTGAGGTAATTGAGAGAGAGGGATTCTGGGTAGAGGTGAAGCACAAGAGTTTTTGGCTGGTGTGAGCTGTAGTATCGGCTGAGTCTGTTTCAGCTGTATTATCGGCTGAGTCTGTTTCAAGATTGGAACTGAAATCATCAGTCAAGGATAAAATGAAGACGGACAACATCAGATGCACTGTTTTTCCTATTAACAATAAAGCATCTAGTATATATATATATATATATATATATATATATATATATATATATATATATATATATATATATATATATATATATATATATGTATACATACACACACACACACACACACACACACACACACACACACACATGTAATTCGAAATTCATATGATCGAGACCATATGATCGACTTTCCGAAAACTTGATAGCTTTTGCATGGAGATAGTGGTACAGTGAGTATCGAGGAATTTACCCTTTTCCCCAATGTAGTGCAGTCTTGGAGTTGGTATATATAATATTCATAGGTTCATAGGTTCATACTAGGCTATCTGCCCTAGGGCATTTATAAGCCTAGCCAGAGTGTGTGTGGCTTTCACCACCCCTTAGGATGAGAATACTATACCCATTAGTTTGCTGTGCCTCTGTCCAGCAGTGATACAGAGATGATTCCCAGGGTAAACCTACGATCTCCCATCCACTCGTCAAGATTTCTCTTGAACAGAGTCAGTGAGGGGTTCTGCCTCACATGGACTGGGATTCTGTTCCATAGTGTAGGGAGTCTCTGGGTGATGAATCTGTCCCTCCAGCACGCCCTATTTATATCCGTGTTGAGGTTTAAGTCTCTTGCTCTCGTGGCTCTGGTTGATTTGGATTTTTGAGGTGGAGCATGTCCATTAATTCTGGGTTGGACATGGCCTTGTATGTCAGGCACAGATCACCTCTGAGCAGACGGTATGCGACTGAATAGAGCTGGAGTTTCTTCAGTCGGGCATCGTATGACATATGTTTGAGCCCCTTTATCCTTTTGGTGAGGAACTTTTGGGGTCTTTCCAACTGCTGCAGGTGTCGGGTAAGGTACATTCAATGGGGCGTTGTACTCAATCATTGGTCTGATAAGTGAAGAGTACAGGGTACAATGACCTCTCCTGATCTGGATGTGAATCCCTTCATGATCAGGTGGGCAATGTAGAAGGTCTTCCTAACCACTTTGGCAATGTGAGTGTCAAAAGAGAGGTTACTGTCAACTTGGGTCCCCAGGTCCCTGATAACTTCTTCCGTGTTTAATGGATTACCACCTATGTGCTAATTAGGGGTTACCTTGTTTTTCCCAAAGGGTATGACTATACATTTTTTGGCATTTAGCTTAAGGCCATGGCTCTGGCACCAGTTATCCATTTCTATGAGACCTTTCTGGAGGATGTCTGTGTCTGATGGAGTGTCAATTATGGTGCCCAGTTTGCAGTCATCTGCAAATTTTGTCAGCCATTCAAGAGGAGTCGGGGGTGCAGAGGTTTGCTACCTGCAAAAAAATTTTGTTGTTTTCCCAAGTTAAAGTTTTTGGAAAGTCATTCATATGGTCTCAACCAAATGAATTTTGACTTTCTGAAAATTTGAGCTTTTGAATGGGATCCATATAGATATAGCTATATCTATATCTATGTATCTATTTATCTGTGTGTGTGTGTGTGTGTGTGTGTGTGTGTGTGTGTGTGTGTGTGTGTGTGTGTGTGTGTATATGTATATATATATATATATATATATATATATATATATATATATATATATACACACCTGAAGACTTATTCTGAAAAAAATCTCAATGTTAGGTCAGATTATGGCCAAGTGTGTTAAGAAGAACAGAGGAAACAGGTACTGCCTTGCATAGGAGGAACTGGTTACAAAGCTTGTACTGAAATGGACACAAATTAAACTGAGCCAGCATATGAGGAAAGAAGCTAAGACTCTTGAGGAAATGATGGAAATGCATGCAAGAGATTTTAGAAGGGAGCTGGGTACCCTGAATAATGTTTCACGGACTATATTAGTAAATCCAGATATTCTTTCAAATGTTTTCAAAAGTTATCCATTTGTATTTCCTATGAAACAGCACAATGAGTTTGGGGAAAGCTTGTATAATTGCTCTAGTAAGCAAAGTGAGAGGGATGTGCCTGTAGATTCCAGGACAAAGTAGGACAAATTTCTTCATTTGTATGCAGACTACAGACTACAGGTGAATCAGCAGCTGATACGAAAACTACATCTGTTGTTACATGAAAGAGTGAACAGGGATGCTGAGCAGAGGGACACTGCATTTATAGACTGATCTGGCCTCTTCATAACAACAAGTGTTGATAGGCAGTGAATCCTGTAAGTATGTGACCAGTAAAGCATAGGGGTTTGTTTGTATATTTATGGCAGACTGCACTGTGGAGTCAGCTCTTCTCCTTCTGTCTTGTGGAGAAATACAGATAACTTGATTGAGGAACCTCAAACTGGGTTACTAATTAGCTGATTTGTTGTTAATAGGAAAAACAATGCTTGAACACTTGAGGAAGATACAAACAGAATTGTCAAAGTCTTCCTATCACAGACATGACACCTAAAGCTTAGGGACCTGAATGCCTGAAAAAAAACTGATTCAAAGGTTTCTGTTTAATTTTTAAAGCATTTTTATTGGGGTGGGTGTCACTCCTCTACTCTTAACAAGAGGTGTCTATGCCTCTCACATCACTACTACTTATATATACTAACTCAAGAAGCACTGTGCCTTGGAGTAGGGGAATATTCTAAGGTAATATGATTAATACTTAACATATATTCTCCAACATTCACATTTATATTACTGCTAGTCTGAGGACCACAGTTAAGATCCACAGGTTTTCAAAAAGGCACATGTTGCAGAGAGACTCCAGGAGGACAGAACTAGAGTTAAGAAGTCCAAACTTTAAATATAGAAAAAAGCACATTGAATACCTAGCTCATTCTATTGGATAAAAATGGAGTTCCTCTTTCGGCTAACATGGTCAAAGGTATTAAGGAGGTGTCTGACTCTATGTGTGTGAAAGACATGCAAGCATTTTTGAGTATATCACCTATTTCACGGTGCATGATCCTAATCAATGTAGTGTGCTAGCACTTTTGTGTAGACTGCTCAATGATACACTGGCAGTGGAAGCCACAATGATCAGTTTCTTTCAAATTTAAATTCAAATTTAATTCATGTCACAGAATGAAAGATCAAAATACCATTGCCATATAGTATAGGACAGGTTTTCAAAAAAAAAAAAACATTCAGAGCCACTTACCTAGATGGAAACTGGAGCATACAAATGGCAAACCTGTGGCTCAAAACAATGTGTCCTTCCATATCACTGTTGCAATATTTTTTTTTACCAACGGGATCCCCTGCCAAGTGTAGCCCAACAGCTGGCCAATATACCAAAGCCTTAGGTTTTCAAGGACGTCGTACATCACGAGTATGCTCCCCACTTACTGCATAGGGCATAAAGGTGATTGTGAAAGCTATTAACCTAGCTAGATAGCATTTTGTAGATAATTCTATGTCATTGTAAATATTAATATGATCCACTGGCATATTTATAGAAATGTAAGAAAACTAAATGTAAGAAAACTGTGTCATATGTTCTGAGCTTCAAAAATGTAACCACAATGCACCCTACTGGAAAAAAGTTGGTAAGTGAAGCATTTATGTGACTGTTTGATCTCATGCTCAGAGACAGAATGTCTGGACTAAGGAATTCTTTCTATTGTCTTAGGACAAGAGTTAATTAACTAGGTTTTATATGTAAAGTGTCCTTTATTGCTGTGGTTTCCTGGCAGGTGCAAGATTACAAACAAATGTTACATTTTGAGTTCTGTGAGCCTGGGAAACTCCAGCAGAGGTGTCAAAAATGATGTAATGTGAAATGACCCAGCAGTAATGTGTATATCAATTTAAGACTATCTCAGAGAGAAAGATTTGAGCATTTTGGATTTTGACTAAAGCTGACCAAACCTCACCAGCACTAGCTTGCTCTGTCTGTAAGTAGACTTTAGAACTTAGTATTTCTCTTAGAGTTAGATAGAAATATAGCCAGATTAGCCTAGCTGTTTTCTATATTTAAGTCAGACTATCCTACAATATCGTTGTAAATGTTTCCTCTGATCTCTGAACTCTTGATTAGCATTGTGTTGAATTGATGAGATTTGTCTTGTGTTTTTATTATTTATTAGTAAATATTTTTAAACGTTTCAACTGTGGCTGTTTTGTGTAGAGATAATTTAAGCTCTTAGAGAGTACTTGCATGTATTTGGTGATGCTGTGAAAGCCACTCCAACAGTCTTGCTGTTTGGCACACTTACTGTTTGGATAACAGTAATATTACACAGTGAAATCGGTCACCCTTTGGGAAGGGCCTTATAGTAGCTGATATTAGCGGTTGGTGGCAATCGGTACTACCTTATAGTCTGGGCAGAAAGGGGGCATAGCTGGAGAACCCGTGCCAGCTTTCCCCATGAGTGTCTGCGTGTTTGTATATAAATCAAATCTTAAAGTGTGTGTGTGTGTGTGTCAGCTACTTGGGCAGGGACACAAAGCACTGGTTGGACAGAGAGGGTGCTGGAGGTTTTATCTTGACCACTAGGCTGAGATCTGGACTCTATAGCTGTGCCAGGGGGGAGTCTTATTGGGGATCTGGACAGAAAGGGAGAAACCAGCCCCAGACTGACTGTGACCTGTGTGTGCTCTTAAGGGAAATTGTACTTTACTGTGTGTGTGCTTGTTATCCCCCTAATGTGCACACCCTCACTGGTGCTTGTGGTGAGGATAGAGGCTCCTTGATTACTGGGCCAGTGCATGGGTGTCACATATTAATTGTTTGGCAGTGATGAGATATCTACATCAGATATTAATTGTTTGATAATGGTGAGTTAGCCACATCACATATTAATTGGCTTGTAGTGTTGTGGATGGTTAATTCCTGTAGCTTGTGTACAGTGATCACTGAAGGTGTTTTTGTACTCTAAATCATCCACGCAGTGAATATTCAGAGTTCAGACCACAGTTGTTTTATTTCTTTTGTTAACTTAGTTAGTCAGGGAGTCCAGGCAAGCATGTCAGCAGAGGAGTACGGTAAGCTGACAAGGAGCCAGTTGAATGAGATGTGCCAGGCTAAAGGACTGGTACATGGAACCCTGACTAAAGCAGACATGATTGCAGCTTTGGTCACAGCTGCATCAGAGAATAGCAACCAGGAGAATGATCAGACTGGCCGTGGAGATGTATAACACTCAGAGAATGGACAGCTCAACCTTTCTGCAGAGGACTTAAAAATCCATCTGGAGCTAAAGAGACTTGAGTTGGAGGCCAGGCATTTGGAAATAGAAGCAGCAGAGAGATTGAGATGTCTACTGGCTGAGGAGAAAGAAAAACTGCTATGCCTGGAAGCTGAGGAGAAGGAGAGGCAGACGCAGCATGAAAAGGAGATGCTGACTCTTCGCCAGTCATGGAGGTAATGGGGAAGGGAGTAACCAGACCCCAGAAGCACAAAAGGTCAGTAAATTTCTTCCACAGTTTACAGAGCGGGATAATTTTGATAGTTTCATTCGTATGTTTGAGAGGGTATGTAAACATTATGATGATGACCAAAGGCTCTGGGTATGGTTCCTGACCCCCCTTACTCCATGGTAAAGCTGTAGCTGTGCTGTCTAAATTATCTGATCATGAATATTTTGATTATACTGCTGTTAAGAATTGTTAGCTAGAATTTTTTAAGATAACACCTGAAGCTTATAGGAAAACGTTTTGTGAGCATAGAAGCAAGGCAGATGAAAGTGTGTGTGAATATGTTGCTGAACTAATCACTTATTTTCATAGGTGGGTGAGTGTATGTCAGGTCACCACTTTTGAAAGGCTGGCATACCTTTTGGTGAGGGAACAAGCCCTTAGCACTTTGCCTGAGGAGATGAGGATTGGTTAGCTGATAGACAGTGTGCTACTTCAGATGAGCTGGGGAAGAAGGGAGAGGTATAGCTAGCAAGCAGGGCATCACTGCACAGGAAAGGGACACCCAGTGTTGCTCATTGGTCAAAAAGAATTCATGCTGGGCAGCCAAGACTGGCCCAACAGAATCTACCAGTAGCAGGGGAAGCCACTAGTCCAGGTACACGTCCAGGACCTAGGGTTAAATGTTTTGAATGCAACCAGTGGGGCCATGTGGCATATAGATGTCCATGGAGGCAAGGTGGGGAACAAAAGATGGGAGAGCCAGTAAGTGGGAAAGACAAAATGCCAATAGTAGGTTGTCCTGAGACAACAGGGGTACCAAACTACCATCCTGCAGATGTCCTGATAGGGAATTATTTTGATAAGGCAGTACCATGTGTTAATGCAGTTACATGCAGTCAGGCTTGGAGACAAGCATGTGAGTCTGGTAGCCTGGTGGAGACCCAGTCAGACTTCACACTTGCAGTCAGGACTGGTGAGGTGGTTACTTCAGGGAGGGAGCTACCCTGTAGCAGTGAGACTGAAGGTGAACCACAGCTGCTTGTGGGTACTGATGTTCACTTGGACAGAGTGACTCCAAAGGTAGAGGTGAGTAGTAGTACCCAGGGTGACAGTGAAAACTCCGCTGTCAGAGGATGCCAGACTTACTGTGGAATGGGAGCTGGGAAGGGTTACAAAGAGAGAGTTGAGACAGGCTCATCTCTCAGACCCTATATTACATGAGAGAGGCAGCTAGTGATGCACCTGACCAAGGGAAGGTGGGGTTTGTATACTGGGACAAAGGGTTACTGTACAGAGCGTGGACCCCTGAGGGTGGGCTAGAAGGTGAGAGAATACAGCAGTTGGTAGTGCCTAGAGCCTACTGTCTCATGCTTCTAGCCATAGCCCATGATATTCCCTTTGCAGGTCATATGGGCATAAAACATACAAAGAGACGTATTATGCAGAACTTTTATTGGGCTGGAATTTCCAGAGATGTAACAGGGTATTGCAGGACCTGTGAGCAGTGCTAAGAGGTAGGCAAGGCAGGAGACAAGGTGAGAGCTCCTTTGATGCCTTTGCCTGTGATTGAGGAGCCATTTCAGAGGGTAGCTATGGATATTGTGGGGCCTCTGAGTACCTCAAGTTCCACAGGGAAGAAGTATATCCTAGTGGTATTAGATTATGCTGCAAGATACCCTGAGGCAGTGGCTTTGTTCTCCATTAAGGCGGAAAAGGTGGCAAATGCTTTGTTAGAGGTTTTCAGCAGGGTAGGTTTCCCAAAAGAAATACTGACTGACAGAGGTGCCAATTTCATGTCAGACCTGCTAGCTTGTCTGTGGAAGTACTGTGGGGTGAAGCACCTGAAGACCACCCTCTACCATCCCCAGACTAATGGTCTTGTTGAGAGATGAAACTCTACAATCAAGTCCATGCTAAGGGCATTTGCAGACCAGTTTAAGAGGGAGTGGGGCAAATATTTGCCCTATCTGTTGTTTGCTTACAGAGAGGTGCCCAGGAATCCACAGGTTTTCACCCTTTGAGTTGCTGTATGGGCATAGGGTGAGAGGACCTCTTGACTTAATTCGAGATGAGTGGGAAGGTGAGTGTGAATCTCACAAGGAGTCTGTTGTGGCATATGTCCTAAACCTCAGACAAGGCTCAGGTAACTCATGGGGTGGCCCAGGAGAACCTGGCAGAAGCCCAACAACAAAAAAAGGTCTGGTATGACAGGAATGCTCAAGCTAGAGAGCATGCTGTATGGCAGTAGGTAATGGTTCTCATCCCTGTCAGACACAACAAGCTGCAGGCAGCCTGGGAGGGATCCTTCAAGATGGTAAGGAAGGTCAGTGATGTTAACTACATGGTGGAACTGCTAGGTAGGAGGCAGGAGCACAAATTGTACCATGTTAACATGATGAAACCTTTCCATGATAGGGATGCCTTGTGCTGAGTATTTGCAGTGGATTGCAGGAGAAGTCTGAGGGAGATCTGGTGATTGATCTCCTCAGTGAGGCTTGGAATGACACCTCAGTGGAAGGGATAGCAATGTTCCAGCAGCTATCTCCTACCCAGGTTTGAGAAATCCAAGCAGTGTTACAAGAGTTTGGGGACATGTTCACTGGGAAACCAGGGTGCATCCACCTGGTGCAGCACCAGGTGGATACACGACCCCAAAGGCCTATTAGGCAGGCCCCTTACAGGGTGCCTGAGAGTGTCGAACAGAGTCTGAGGGAGGAGATACAGGAAATGTTGGAACTAGGGGTAATTCAAGAGTCCAACAGTCCCTAGGCTTCCCCAATTGTGCTGGTGCCAAAGAAGGATGGCAGCACCACGTTCTGTGTGGACTACCGGGAAATTAAATAGTCACACAGAATCAGATGCTTACCCCATGCCTAGGTCAGATGAAGCCCTACAGCAGCTGAGTGGGGCTAAGTATCTTACCACCATTGATCTTATCAAGGGTTACTGGCAGGTGCCCTTGACTCCCAGTGCTAGGGAGAGGTCAGCCTTTGTCACTCCTTTGGCATGTATGAGTTCACAAAGATGCCCTTTGGGATGAAAAATGCCCCAGCAGCTTTCCAGAGGCTGGTAGATCATATCCTAGCAGGAGCAGGAGGATTTGCCCTTGCTTACCTAGATGATATTGCCATCTACAGCCATTTCTGGCAAGAGCACCTTTAACATGTCAGGGAGGTGCTGGGCAGACTACAGAGGGCAGGCTTGACTATTAAGCCGAGCAAATGTCAGGTGGGTATGGCAGAGGTCTCCTACCTGGGACATAGAGTGGGGAGTGTTAAGATCAGTCCAGAACCTGCTAAAGTGGAAGCCATTCAGGCCTGCACCTGTTACCAAAAAGCAGGTGAGGGCATTCTTAGGGACAGCTGGGTACTAAAAAATGTTCGTCCCTAGTGGTAGTACTATAGCTGCTCCCCTCACAGACCTGACAAGGAAAAACTGGCCAGATAAGGTAGTGTGGACCACAGCATGTGTGCAGGCATTCCAGAAGCTTAAGGAAGCTTTGGGAGGACCCCCTGTGTTAGCCAGTCCAGATTACAGCAAATAATTTGTTGTGCAGGTGGATGCTTCGAACCATAGGATGGGATTGTACTTAGCCAGATTTCTTCAGAGAGAGAAGAGCACCCAGTAGTTTATCTCAGTCGTAGGCTCCAACCCAGGGAGGAATGCTATGCAGCTGTAGAAAAGGAATGTATAGCCATAGTGTGGGTACTGCAGAAACTTCAGCCTTATCTGTATGAAAGAAAATTTGCTGTAGTTACAAATCACTATCCCCTAACATGGTTACACCAAGCCAGCCAGCAAAATGCCAAGTTGCTAAGATGGAGCCTAGGGTTGCAACCATATGATATGTCAGTGTAGCACCGCAGTGGGGCTAGCAATGACAATGCAGATGGGCTCTCAAGACAGGGAATGGGATAAGGTATACTCATATAGACCTAACCCTCTCAAGAAATGTTTCTCAAGGGTCTCTTGAAAAACTAGCTTGAGTTCTCCAGGGCGGGGGGGGGGGTGGAGATATGTGAAGGCTGCCAGCTTAGCTAGATGGAATTTGTAGATAATTCTATGTCATTGTAAATATTAATTTGATCCACAGGTGTGTTTTTACAAATGTAAGAAAACTAAATGTAAGACAACTGTGTTATATATATGTTCTGAGCTTCAAAAATGTTACCACAGTGCACCCTGCTGGAAGAAAGCTGATAAGGGAAGCATTTTTGTGACTGTTTGATTTCAAGCTTGGAGACAGGATGTCTGGACTAAGAAATTCTTTCTATTGTCTTAGGACACAAGTTAATTATTGGGTTTTATATCTAAAGTGTCCTTTACTGGTGTGGTTTCCTGGCAGGTGCAAGATTACAAACAAATGTTAAATTTTGAGTTCTGTGAGCCTGGGAAACTTCAGCAGAGGTGTCAAAAATGATGTAATGTGAAATGACTCAGCAGTAATGTGTATATCAATTTAAAGCTGACAACAACTCACCAGCTCTTGCTTGCTCTGTAAGTAGTATTTAGAACTTAGTATTTCTCTTAGAGTTAGATAGAAATATACCCAGATTAGCCTAGGTGTTTTCTATATTTAAGTCAGACTATCCTACAATATTGTTTTAAAAGTCTCTGAACTCTTGATTAGCACTGTGTTGAATTGATGAGATTTGTCCTGTGTTTTTATTTATTATTAAATATTTTAAACCTTTCAGCTGTGGCTTTTTTGTGTAGAGATAATTTAAGCTGTTAGAGAGTACTTGCATGTATTTGGTGATACTGTCCAAGGCACTCCAATAGTCTTGCTGTTTGGCACATTTACTATTTGGACAACAGTAATATTACACAGTGAAATTGGTTATCCTTTGGGAAGGGTCTTATAGTAGCTGATATTAGTGGTTGGTGGCAGTCGGTACTAACTTAATCTGGGTAGAAAGGGGGCACAGCTGGAGAACCTGTGCCAGCCTTCTCCACGAGTGTCTGTGTGTTTGTATATAAATCAAATCTTAAAGTGTGTGTGTGTCAGCTACTTCGGCAGGCACACGAAGCACTTGTTGGACAGAAAGGGTGCTGGAGGTTTTAGCTTGAACACTAGGCTGAGATCTGGACCCTATAGCTGTGCCAGTGAGAAGTCTTTTTGAGTATCTGGAAAGAAAGGGAGAAACCAGCCCCAGACTGACTGTGATCTCTGTGTGCTCTTAAGGGAAATTGTACTTTAGTGTGTGTGTACTTGTTATCCCTCCAATGTGCACGTCCCTCACTGGTGCTAGTGGTGAAGACTGAGGGTCCTTGATTACTGAGCCAGTGCACGGGTGTACAGTGATGTATGAATGTACCTACCTCAGAACCTCTTTGCCGCCAGTCCAAATGCCATCTTCGATTGTCAGTCTGAGCACTTCTTCATTTGTGCTGGTTACCAAGCTGTTTTCAGATAGGTACCCCATTGAGGTGTTCTTCTTATCTTGTTTTTTCTTTTGGTTGCAAGTTTACATGTCATCTAGAATGGGAAAATGTCAATGTGGGAGACAGATTCCCCATAAGGACTGTTCTGAGCAGTGGGTGCATCTCACAACCATACTTTGTGCTTGATTTGTCAAGCATTTGTCCTTAAGACCCTTTGTAGTAATTTCTCCTCCTTGTCTATCTACCTAGAGAACCAATTTCTTACGTTGTTGGCACAGGGTGTGATGGTAGAATCATCCCATCCCAAGGGTCACCCATCTGCCAAGAAGACCAAAAAAGTCAGGTCAGATTTGGCTGCTGTATCACCTCCCCTGGACATCTCTCTCAAAGCTGGTGAAAGCCTGGCCAGGTGTTCTGTTGGATTCCTCTGCCATGACCATTTCTGAGGCTGGCATGGATCTGGCTTCAGCACATCATCGGAGGCTCTGCAGATGTCTGGTGTGAATGCTGAGGGGGAACCTAGGCTGACCATATCTGAGGGATCGAGGGGTGTTCTGCAGATTCTTGTTTGGGAGAAGATTGCCACTACATTGATTGAGTGTTGTAAAGGGTCCAAAATCCTAAGGTGTTTAAGGCTGACGTTACTTTGAAAAAGAAGCAGAAAACAAAACATATTCCTCCTGCTCCTAAGGATCTCCAGCATAAATGGCAGGATTTTACACAGGGGTAGTTTAGCGCACTCATGACCTTAAAGCCCCCCAGGGTATCTCTGTTCCTGCCCCTCCTTGGTCATCTACTCCTCTTAAGAAGCCTAGGGAGCAGAATTCTTCTGATGAGGAATTGGACTCTGGGGAAGAGTCCTTGGCTTACTTTTGTCAGATTCCTTCTCCTTTGGATTATGGTTCTCAGGAGCAGGACTCCATTTGCCCAGATTCTCCATTTGAGAAACTTTCTTTTGGGGACACTATCTCTCATATGATGAAATTTTTAAGCAGGACTGCACTCAGGTTTCTGATGTCCAAAAGCAGTTTTATGAACTCTTCCATAAGGAGTCCCCTAAGCCCTCTGCTGTCCCTCTTGTCTTAGCTGCCTTGTTAAACAACTTTTCAGCAGCTTCTCAGGCTCCTGATTCCCAGCCTCCAGCCCCTAAAAACCCTGATAGATTTTATAAAGTGCCTGATGATTGTAAATTTCTTTACAAATGCATTTCTGCTGACCCCTCTGTTGTGTCTCTTCTGACAAACTTTCTAAACTATTGACTTCTACTAAATTGCTTCCTTCTGATAAGGACAGTGGGGCTGTGGAATGGCTGGGCAAAAAAGTGCGTACTACTGCTATCCTGACGTTTTGGTCTATTTTCAGACTCATATGACCATGTATGTCTTAGCTGTTCTTTCTCAGGCCAGTTAGGTTATTTCTGACCTTCCTGATTCTGAGGTGAAGGTTTTAGGCCTCTCTCTGTTGTGCTCTTCTTCTCAAGTGGCTTGCCATTCTAGTAAATGTAGTTATGATGCAGCAGATGCCTCATCTGGGGCTGCTACCTTCGGTTTTGTGTTGAGGCATTATTCTTAGCTTTGCCTTCAGCCTTTACTTGATGATATTAAAGCTACATTGATGGATACTTCCTTTGATAATAAAAATCTCTTTGGGTCTGCAGCTGCTGAGTTTTTTAAGTCCCTGCAGGAAAAGGACAAGTTCTTGCAGGAATTGAAACATATTTTTGTTTCCCCATTTCTTAAATTTCAGAAAAATTATCATTCTAAGGCCACATTTGCTGTAGACAGTCTCATCCTTCTCTCAAAGGTAAAAAGGGTTCTAGAAGGGCTCCTCCTGTTAAGTCTACTCAGAATCCTACTACTCAGAAGTCTCCTTTTACAGACAAACCAGGTTCTATCTGATAGTCTTCTTCCTTCCATCCTCGTTCAGGTTCCTTTGTCTCTTTGTCTTTCCTTGTCTCTTCCGCACTGGTTAAGGATCACTCATGACTCTTTCGGGTTCTGTACATCATCTGTCAAGAATACTTCATGGTGTAGAAATCCTTTCCTCCCTTTCTAGGCATTCCTCAACCTCCTCAGGAACAGCTAGCATTTTTTTTCTGGAGGTATTTCAGGGCCTTTTGACTCGAGGCACCATCCAAGCAGTTTCTACTCCTCAAATGGGGAATGGCTTTTATTCCAGAATGTTTTTGATTCCCAGGAAAGAAGGCACCTGGAGTTCCATTCTGGACGTTTCTCAGCTCAACACTTTTCTGAAGGTCCCTTCTTTTTGAATGCTATCCCTTCAGACTCTGATTCCTCTTCTTCTTCCTCCTCAGGCTTTCCTGGTCTCTTTTGATCTCAAGGATACCTATCTTCATATTGCTATCCATCCCCCTTTCAGGAAATATTTGCATTTCTCTGTCTCTTCCTTGCATTTTCAGTTCTCTACTTTGTCCTTTGGCCTTTCTACTGCTCCAAGGGTCTTCACCAAATGCCTTACTCATGTGATTGCCTTTTGTAGGCTGAGGGGGATTCAAATATTTCCTTACTTGGATGACCTGCTCATTCAGGCTTCTTCCCCAGAGACATTGATTCAGCACCTCCACTATGCTATTTGCCTCTTGCAAAGCCTAGGGTTTAGGATAAATTTCCAGAAATCATTCCTAACTCCTTAGGATCATGTTTTCCTCAGGTGCAGGCTACAGACCATTCCTATGCTGGCTTCCCTGCCACCACCCTCGGTCCTGGCTCTAATTGCATTTTTCCATTCCTTTCTTCCTCAGGTCTCTGTTGTGGCCGGAGAGTTTCTAAGGGCTCTGGGTCACATGGTTTCCACCATTCCTATACTTCCCCTAGCCAGCCTCCATATGAGGAAGCTACAGTGGTTCCTGAAGTCAGTCTGGCTTCAACATTGTCATCCTTTAGACTTTGTAGTTTCTCTTCTTTCATGTCTCAGATTAGAGCTTCAGTTGTGGATTCATCAGTTGACTCTCAACCCAGGGCTTCCTCTTCAGCCCCCAGTCATCAATCAGGAACTTTTTTTGGATGCTTCAGACATGGGGTGGGGAACTTCTTTCGAACCCCTGAAGGTTCAGGGTCTTTGGCCAATTCACCAGAGGGGGGACCATATCAACATCAAGGAGATGAGAACTCTCCTTGCTCTTCAGGCATTCCATACTCTTTTTTTTCATCCAGGGTCTCTCAAAATCTTTACAGACAATGCTACAGTGATGTGGTACATCAACAAGAAAGGGAGGACAAGGTCCTACCTTTTGTGCAGACTAGCTCTTCAGTTTTGGGATCTGACTGTCCAGTATTAAATGACTCTTGAGAATATGTATATTTCTTCAGAAATAAACACTGTGGAAAACTCTCTGAGCAGGTCCATACCACAAACTCATGAATGGATGCTTCACAGAGATGTGTTTTTGGACATTGTCCCCCTATGGGGTACTCCTCCAGTAGATCTTTTTGCCTCCCCTCTGAACAAAAAACTTCCTGTCTTTTGCACCAGAGTCACAAGTCCTCTGGCATGGAGGGTGGATGCCCTGTCTTTTTCTTGGAAGGGTATTTTTCTCTAAGCCATCCCTCCTCTTCCTCTCATACCGTGGATCCTACTCAAGATAGAACAGGAATCTCACAAAATCTTGCTGGTGACTCCTTTTTGACCCAGACAGCATTGCTTCCCCCTTCTTCTGCATCTAGCGAAAGGCAATCACCAACAGTTATCTCACAGGGTGGACCTACTCACACAAGACAAGGTGTCTCTCATCCATCCTCACTTGACCACGTTTCAAATGACACTGTGGGTGATAGGGTTTTCATCCCTTTTAGGCACCTCTTTTCTGAGAATGTGCTTTGCATCCTGCAGGAGGCCAGAAAACTCGCTACCAGAAAATCTTATGTGTCCAAATGGAAGAGCTTTTTGGTCTGGTGCCTTGCACGTAACTAGGATCCATTTTCTGTGGAGGTTCCTCTGGTTCTCTCTTATTTGTGTGAATTGCTCCATGTTGGGTTGGCTTACTCTTCAGTTAAAGCTCATCTTTCAGCTGTTTCTGCTCGTCTGCCTTTGACTCCTCCTTTGGCCTCCATGTTTGCAGTCAAACAATTTCTTAAAGGCATCCTTCATATTAGGACTTCCAGGAGGCGCATTTCTCCTTCTTGGAACATTAATTTTGTTCTTGAAAAATTGACTCAGGCTCCTTTTGAACCTGCAGCTTCAGCTTCCTTGCAGAATTGTACAGGGAAGACTCTTCTTTTGGCCCTTAGTTCACCTAGGTTGGTGTCTGAGCTTCAGGCCCTTATGGCTGTTCCTCCTTTTTTAGTTTTTCATAGGGACAGGGTGTCTCTTAGTACCAATCCTTCTTTTATCCCTAAGGTGGCTAATGAATTCTCTTAATCAGTCTATTAATTTGCCCACTTTTTGCCTTTTCTGCAGTCTGCCAGTGAGAAGGTTCTTCATACCTGGGATTTGCATAGACAGCTCAGATATTATTTAGATAAGACTAAGGCCATTCGCAAGTCTGAGCAACTTTTTGTTTCTTTTCACCCTAGATCTCTAGGTTTAGCTGTTTCTAAGCAAACAATTTCTTTATTGATCAATAAGGCCATTTCTTTTTGTTACCCCTTTTATGGGAAAAGCCTTTCTGCATCTGTAAAGGCTCATTCTACCAGAGCTGTGGCTTCCTCTGGTGCTTTTTTCAAAGGACTGAATACCATTTCCATCCTTGAGGCTGTTACTTGGACGTCTATCCTTACCTTTACTAAATATTACAAATTGGCTGTGATTTCCAGGGTTAGAGCTGGCTTTGCCAGGGCTGTCCTGCATGGGTTTCTTGAAGGCCTTGTAGGGGCTTCCTCCTCCCAAGTTTCCTCTCAAGCTTGTGTACTCTCCCTTTAGTAAAAAATGCTCCAACAGTGATAAGGAAGACATAGTACAGTTGTGTAAAATCTTACCATAACAGTAGATGTCCTTCTCTACACTGTTGTAGTATTTACTCCCCCCCCTTCCCCCCTTTTCTCTTCTCCTTTTTCCTTCTGGATGCACATGTTCCTCCTTTTCTCCTTCGACTGCTGTTCCTCCTGGGGCTTTTCATTTCTGAGGTAGGTACGTTCATACATCACATTTATGCCCTACGCTATGAGCGGGGAGTAAACATAAGGCTTTGGTATACTGGATGGATGTTGGGCTACTTTAGTAAAGAATACTGTAACAGTGAAGAGAACATCTACTGTTACTATAAGATTTTATATAAATAGAAGTTATGTCCTTACCATAACGTTCCATGTGGAGTGTTCATCTCGCCTTTGTTCTTACACATGGGTTCGGAGCCGATCCTCGGCTCCGTGCCGGCCTCTTGCAAGCTCTGCATCGAGAAGAAGCTCGAGACAATCTAATACCCACAATCCCCCTCTGCCTTTACCTCAGATCTAGTTTGCAAGCAAACCAATCTCCAGAGAGAGAACATTCATGCTTACATCACATATGCACAGAAAAAGAGTCTATACATAACTATATATATAAAAGAACAAATAGACATATATATATATATATATATATGCCAACTATGTACACAACATCTGCAAAGCAGTAGCAGAATGCTCCCGGCCAGGCATCAAAAGAACGTTCTTCTTAAGGGCGGGAGGGTGGGAATGTAAGAACAAAGGCGAGATGAACACTCCACATGGAATGTTATGGTAAGGACATAACTTCTATATGTGATAGTGTTCAATCTCGCCGTTTGTTCTTACACATGGGTAGCGTCCCTAGCTCCTTGTTCCTGAGGAACTCACGGAAGGACATTCTTGAGCACAGTGGAACCAAAGGTTGCCCTGTCCCTAGAAGCCTTGTCTACCTTATAATGAGAAATGAATGTATGTGGCTTAGACCAAGTAGCAGCCGCACAAATAGCGTCTAGTGGTAGGCGGGCTGCATGAGCCAGAGATGTAGACACTGACCTTGTGGAATGTCCTTTGGGTTTGTGTGAGAGAGTTAGATTTGAGGAATCATAGACATAGATTATACAATCCGTTAGCCACTTAGAAAGAGTTCTTTTGGTAACCGCTAGTCCTTTCCTGCTATCGGCAAAGGCCACAAAAAGTTGATCAGTTTTTCTGTGATCTTTTGTTCTATCCAAGTAAAATCTTAGTTGTCTGTGTACATCTAATTTGTGCAACATATACTCCATCTTGTTGGAGTGATTTTTGAAGAAAGTGGGTAATTCAATGGACTGATTAATATTGTTAATAGAACACACTTTAGGGAGGAAGGATGAATTAGTTCGAAGAGAAACTCTGTCAGACTGAAAGATCAAATAAGGGTGCTTGATGGAGAGAGCCTGAAGTTCAGATACTCGCCTAGCGGAAGTAATGGCTACCAAAAGAGAGTCTTCCAGGACAAAAATTTTAATGGGCAAGAAGAGGCAGGTTCAAAGGGGGGCAACATTAATTTAGATAACAACAAGTTTAGACTCCAAGGTGACGTAGAAGATCTGACTGGTGGTCTAATATGAAAAACCCCTTTTAAAAAGGCTTTGCAAAGTCTGTGGGCCATAACAGGAGCCCCACCTTCTTCCACATGGAAATTTGAAATGGCAGCCAATTGAACCCTTAGTGTAGCAGGAGAAGCACCCTGATGGAATAAGTCCGTTAAAAACTCTAATATTTTATTCAAAGGAGCTATAAAAGGATCCACTTGCTGTGTATTCGCCCAGAGTACAAATCGCTTCCATTTACTAGAATATGTTTTAGTAGTGGAAGCTTTATGAGAAGCCACCAATATATTCCGAACTGCTGGCGAAAGAAGATCAGACCTGGCTAAGTTGGGAATTGGAGCAACCAAGCTGCTAGATGGAGGGACCGGAGCGCGGGATGGGGAACCCCTGACGAGTGAGTCAATAGATCTGGCTCTGGGTCCAGAATCCAGGGTTCCCGAATGCAGTGTGTCTTCAGGAAGGGAAACCAAATTTGACGAGGCCAGAATGGGGCAATGAGGATTATTGTCCTGTGAAGGTTTCTGGCTTTCTGGAGAAACTTCGATATCAGGGAAATGGAGGAAATGCGTAAAGGAGTCCCGGGGCCAATCGTGAATCAGTGCGCCCTGGGGACTTCCCCTGGAGGGTAATAGGGCAAAGTAGCTCCTGCATTTGGCGTTCATTGGAGACGCAAACAGATCGCAGGAAGGCTGGCCCCACATGCGAAAAATCCTTTTCGCCACTGACTGTTTTAGGGACCACTCGTGCGGTAACAGAATTGCTCTGCTCAGCCTGTCGGCTATGACGTTGGATGACCCGGGATGTGCGTTGCTATTTGAAAACGACCCATGGACTCCGCCCACTGCCAGATTCTCATGGCCTCTCTGCATAGCTGATAGGACTTGGTTCCCCCTTGCTTGTTTATGTACCAGACTACCGACATGTTGTTCGTCTGAACTGCAATAGTTCCTAGAGGAAGAAGGGGAGCAAAGTGTTGCAACGCTAGAAACACTGCCCTCAACTCTAGAACATTGATGTGCAGATTGTACTCCAAATTGGTCCATTCGCCTTGGACTGTCTGTCCTGAAAGATGCCCCCCCACCCTATCAGGGAAGCGTCCGTGGTCACCGTAACTGTAGGCGTGGGTAGCACAAATGGTCTCCCCTTGGAAAGGTTGCACGTTTGAAGCCACCAGTTTAGATGTGTCTTGCATGTTTTCGTTATAAGAATCTCGTGTGTTAGAGGTAGTTGTTGAAACGACCATTGTGCAAACAGTAGCCATTGAAGGACTCTCATGTGCAGCCTTCCCAAGGGTATTGCAATAAGGGAGGCTGACATGAGTCCCAAAACCTTCAGTACCAGTTTTGCTGGAGATTTCCTTGACAAAAGTAGAAGACGTATGTGAGTCTGAAGTGATAGTATCCTTTCCGGGGGAAGTCTTAGAATTAACTGACGTGTGTTTAATTCTGCTCCTATGAACAAAATATTTTGTGATGGCTGAAGCAAGGATTTTCCGAAGTTCACGGAAATTCCTAGGTGAACACACAGTTGAAGAGTAAAGTCTCTGGCCTGTAATAGTTGACGCTGGGTGGTGGCAGAAAGGAGCCAGTCGTCCAGATACGGAAACACCTGGAATCCTTGGCGTCTCAAGTGAGACGCTACCACTGCCATGCATTTGGTGAAGACCCTGGGGGCTGAGGTCAGACCAAAGGGCAGGGCTCGAAATTGAAAGTGACTGGCCCCCAGCCGGAAGCGCAAATGATCTCTGGATGCCCTGGCCATTTTGATGTGGTAGTATGCATCTTCTAGATCTATTGAGCACATCCAGTCGTCCTTCTGTAAGAATGGAAGGATCGATTGAAGCGTGACCATTCGGAACTTTTCTTTCCTGACGAAGGTATTGAGGTAGCTTAGGTCCAGGATGGGCCTCCAGTCCCCTGTTTTCTTTGGAACTAAAAAGAACCTTGAGTAAGTCCCGAATCCTTGCTGGTCCGCTGGGACTGGTTGGATGACTCTTTTTTCTAGCAGCTTTGAAATTTCCATAGCTGCTGGCTCTCGCAGATGGGGCGGTACATCTGGGAGTCTTTTCTTTGGAATGGGATGGGATAGAAAGGGTATGTTGTAACCTCTGGTAACCACGCTTTTTACCCACTTGTCTGTAGTTACATTTTGCCAGGCCTGAGGGTATAAAGCTAAGCGATCCCCGACTGCCTCCAGAGCAGGACAGTCGGGCCTCCTCTCAGGAGTGCTGGAAAGGTTTACCAGGGAGTGTATCCCTGTCACCTTGATGTTGCGGACCCCCTCTGCCACCTGGGCGGCGTCTTCCACCTCTGCCCCCTCCTCTGCCTCTAGAGGGGGCATCTCCCTGTGTGCCTGGGAAAGATCCTTGGGGTTTTCGAAACCACATTTTTCCACCACGTTGCCCTTTGGGGTACGGTCTGGTTGGGGTGGAAAAACGGACTCCGACAGCAGACAGAGTCTTTCCCTCCTGTTCACACCGGGTAAGGGTCTCCTTTACTTTGGGGCCAAAGAGAGTGGCACCGTCAAATGGGGCGTTAGTAAAGGAAGACTTGAAGGCTTCCGCAAAGGAACATAAGCGCATCCAGGATTGTCTGCGAAGAGCAATCGCTGAAGCTGCTGCCCTACTCGAACCTTCGGCTGCATAGGAAATCAGCCTCATGGACGAGTTCACAATGGATGTAAGGGTATTAAGTTGCGCTGTCACTTTGTCTGAGACAGCCGCATCTGTAGTACCCTGGAGGGTATCTCCCAACTCTTTGACTAGATCCTTCTGTAGACGTGTAAAATGGGTCAAATAGTTCAGGGATCGCATGGAAAAAGCCGCTGAACTAAAAATGCGCTTCCCGTACCTATCCATCGTCCTAGAATCTTTATTAGGGGGATGGACAGATGAGGAAGACTCTGACATCTCCTTTTTCGTGGCCGCTGCCACCACCATAGCGTCCACTGGAACTCCTTTTGTTAAGTAGGTCTTGTCCTGAGGTGCCGTGATGTATTTATTGGGTTTCCTTGGGACTGGTTCCACTGTGTCAGGAGCCTCCCACGCCCTTCGAGCAATTAGTTCCATTAATTCGTCGAAGGGAGGAGTGACCCAGGAGGAAGAAGGGCGAGCACCAAATGCCTTCAGCAAAACTGACTCATCCTCAGAAGGGGGAAGGGACTGCCAGTCACCTCTCTGTTTCAGGATCTCCAATATGTCCGAAAAGAGACATCTTCTGAAGGTGACTTAGGGGACCCTTCTGACTCATCTAAGTCAGTATCAGATGTCAAGGATTCTTGTGGAGAATCCAAGTGTCTCCTCTTACACAATCTTTTCCTAGGGACTTCTTCGTGGGAGCATCCGAAGAAGCCTCCGAGGAAGAGGGGCACCCTCCAGGGTGGCTGAGACACTGGTGCCCGACGCTTGGATGTGGCCGTGGGTGCAGAGGAGGATAACGGCCCTTTATGGGGAGGAGAGGTTGCTTCCACTGATGTGGTTGTCTGGGTAGACAACACCTTCCTCATTAGGTCGAACGCCCCGGGTCCCGCATCGAAGAATCTCCCGGTTCGAAGAAATGGGAAGAATCCCGACACAGGCACGAAGGCATCGACCCGAGGACGGAGCCGAATCGATCCGCGCCGAGGCCCGAGCGGAAGAGTCGGAACCGAAACGTCGGTTCGACTCTCGGCCCCGGAACCAAGGACAGATCGTCGGCTCCGAGACTCCGGTATCGGGTCCGACGGAGTTGAGGTGAGAGGAACAGACCGAGAAAAGGATGGTTCTGGACCCGAGGGCTCCACAATCAGAAGATCAGCCTCTTCCGGCTCCAAAGACTGAACAGGTCTCGGAGGAGGAATGGATGGAGACACTGGGAGGCCTTCAAGTTTTGACACCAACTGGGTGGAAACCGAAATAAGTTTGGACAGGGCCGAATGCTCCAATAACTTCTGCACCACATGATCCACATCGATATCAGAGAGTTTGGAAGAAGAACGGGTCGAAGGAACCGAAGACGGAGCCGACCTCAATAAGGTCGAAGGAGGGAGCTCCATCACCGGTTCCAAGACTCGAGGCTCAGGAACCGATACCAGTTGAACACTCGGCCCCAAGTCTGTGGAACCGGTGATCTAACTTTTGCTGAAGAGCTCGGAGCCGATGACTTGGGCTCCGACGTCTTCGATTCCTTAGAGGATTTCGATGCCTGGTCAGAAGCATCCAGAGCCTCCTGAAAAGAAGGTTTTAATAAACCTCTGTCCATGAGTTTCCTGCGCCTATCTGTCATGACCCTCCCACTAAAAGAGTGACAGATAGAACAGTCCTCTTGCAAGTGGAGAGGGCCAAGGCAGTAGACGCAGGAACTATGGTTGTCAGTCACTGACATTTTCTGGCCACACTGACAACGCTTAAATCCTGATTTTACCTTATCAGACATTTTACAAGAAAAAGACAAGTCCAGTATTATAGTCAAATCCGAGAAAAAAAGTGTCAAATCCGGTTTAAATGTCAAATCCTTTTTAAATTTAAGAAGGGTTGTAGGCCCCGAAAAACTCTAACCGATTAATAAGATTAACGGTACCGAGAATTTAACCCACTCAACACACAATCACTCAGTATATCAAGTTATATCAAATAGAACAAGAAAATCCAATAAAATATAACAAATTAAGTTATATCTTAACTTTAGATGCTCGAGCTAGCTCCCAGCGATGCGAACGCAGCAGCGGCAAACTAGATCTGAGGTAAAGGCAGAGGGGGATTGTGGGTATTAGATTGTCTCGAGCTTCTTCTCGATGCAGAGCTTGCAAGAGGCCGGCACGGAGCCGAGGATCGGCTCCGAACCCATGTGTAAGAACAAACGGCGAGATTGAACACTATCACATCTGTACTTTCACATCACTAAAACATGTCAGAGTCCATCTACAGCTATTGAAGAGTAACAGCATGAAAATGACTGCTGGGATACAAGTGCATCTACATAGTTATGCCCATGGGCATCAAAGATGAAAGACATAAGAACTGCAATCTGGGACTGCTTAAACTGGTCCAGGAATAGGAATGTTCAAACATTTAAACATTCCCCTACAGTTCTAATGGAATCAGTAAAAAAAGGATCTGCTCAAATATGCAACGGTACACACTGTTCTGAGCATTAACCAGGCAGCCAAAATTGGTAATACAGTACTCTTAAAGTGGGCTACTTGAATACAATGAATTACAAGATTAGTAACAACAATGAAATAAAAATGAATAATATAGATTATAGGTAAGTACTGGACTAGCTGCCCTTATGGGCCATTTTAAACCTGGATAATTTCCCTTTTGGTCCCTGAATCAACCTATCCTACTTGATGTTAGATTGTTCTTACTTGTCCCATGACTGATGTAGGCTATCAGACAAGCTTAGCCAATAACTAGAAGTCCAAATCAAACTTTATACCTTGTATCTGGGAGGTATAGATCTTAACCATTATGCCAAACCCTTCACAGAAGTACAGATAATAACAAGTGAAAACAGTGAAGCAGTGTTTAGGGAGCAAACTGGTGTAATTTTGCCTATGGTCATAATAATGTAACAAGAAATGCAAGGGACTGCTAACATAAGCAGGTTCTTGCCCATTATGATCATAGTTTACCACTTACTTTAGCTTGTGATGGTTCTGTGTATGGTATTGGAACTACAATTCAGCATACCAAGGTCATTGGGAAGAAGCCTCCAAAAGCATATGCACCTCAATGTTTTAATCCTGCAGAAAATAATTATTATCATATACGGAGGTATTATCTCAAACTTTTGAAGTTGATCTGTAGAAAGGGAATGCAAACTACTTACATCACAGATAGCTGCTGACAATGTCTCTGGATCACAAATGTCTATCTACCTTGGCCTTTATCTGCATTCAGAGATGGACAATTGTTCTGTCTACTTATGACTATCATATAGCATGGAGAATGAATGCAGAAATTAATGCAGATGGAGTTTTGAAATTCACCCTACATAAAACTGCAATGTGGGAAGAAAGACATTGTCAGAGAATATAATTTATCCATACTCTGCTGGCAGATAATGTTATAATGCTGAGCAGGTGACTTTTAAAATGACTTTCCAAGGTCCTGTAATTTATCATAGAAGGCTTGCCTTACAGATGGACTGAGAACTTAAAAATGTTTTCATGGGCAGTTTTGATTTGAGTTGTCCACAGCGCAGGGCTGTGTCCTTTAGGGGAATAAAATAATCATGTTACTGAAATTTTACAGCAATGCTGGAAGAGCTTTATTGTTGGAATCTCAGAAATTTGAAAATGAAAACTAATATATGCAAGCATATCTGATGGCAAAAATCCATAGAGCGTGCCTTACCAGGTAGAACAAAAGATGCTGCATCAAGTTTCTTTGTATCCTTGGCATTTTTTGATGGAAGGTGGAAAATACTGCAAATTAACTTCACAGGTCATTTCTTGAGTAACATGTTCATTATCGTGGTTGATGAGCATTCTAAAATGGCTAGACATGTTCAGAATATCATATATCAATTCTCAGGTCACTATCAGTAGGCTTCTTGTAATTTGTCAGAGCATATAGTGACTGATAATGGTAGCTAATTCACACCTTTGGGATTTTGTCACTTCATTAAACAAATGGCATTCTTCATTTCACTAGTGCTCCTGGGCTTTTGGCTACTAATGAATGAGCAAAGAGATATGTTCATACATTAAAAGATGGGATGAAAAAGCTTGCACACACCTTGGTGAACAAAGTAGATATGAGTTATTTGTTTTACTGTAGTCTCATGTAGCTCTAAATTACATCACTGCTCAATCACCAGCAAAACTGTTTCTGCAAATACAAGGGCATGCAAGACTTGATCTGACCAAACTAGATAGTTACTGCAATCCAAAGACAGCAAATATTCACATAAAAATCTATTATGACTAATTCTAATATTTTATACCTTGATGATAAAACTGCAGGAAGATCTAAAAGCATTTCACTTGTGGTGACAGAGCAAGCCAGTCCATTATCTTACAAATGAAGAACAGACACTGCAATCACACATTGAGGACATGGTAATCGGCTGAAATTAAGGGTCACTATGGAGACATAGGTGACTGAGATTTTCGATATATCTTCTGAGACTGAACTGTATAAAGTCCACCCAGTACTGCTTGTGAATCTTTCAGAACATTCCAGAGTTTTATGCTGAGTAAGAGCAACTGATGTATCAGAGTTTTCTCTAGGGCTGTGCCATTTACAGAGAAATTGATGATTTGACTTGTAGACCTGGACAAATACTACATGTGAAGTGTTAGCCTCATTTTCAGGTTGAACTATCTCTGTAATCACTCTGAGATGCTTCACACATCTACCTCTGTGAAGCATCTCAAATGCTATGCTCAGATTTAAAAGGGATGACATGGTGTATTAAACCCTTGGATTTTGCTTCTTTGGTAGCTTGGGCCTTCTGTAATGATCTAGGTCCCACATCAGTATTTATTGTGTTGTAATAATAAAGCATCTTCAAAAAAGAAAAAAAATTGTGTGTTTTCGTAGGATGGTATATGATACTGTCCAGTTAAAGGCTTCTAATATAATATAATATAATATAATATAATATAATATAATATAATATAATATAATACTTTAGTATCTGTGCTAAACCTGTAATTTCATATTTGTAATCTTACCCAGAATGAAGAATAGAAAGAACTCAAAGCAAAGGGTCCAGATGGGTTTGAAATGATGTTCAAAACTTCAGAGCACTGCAAATGTTTCAACCAAATTAATATTAAGAAAGTGTCAAACAAACCATACACTAAGAAAATAAAAATATTGGAACAGCTGAAAGCTTTCATTGTATAATATGACAGAATGTCATCAAATCAAAGAATAGTTATATTATATGGGTAGCAGCATAAGGGTTTGATGTACAAATCAGAAATTTCTGGTACTTTCATGGGGATCACAGTCTGGAAGATGGTGTACAATTCCAGAAATCCTGGCTACAACCTCACCATCTAATAACCCTATAAAACAGAACAGAGTATGTATATGGGTCTGCTTGCTGGAACACAGACCACATGACATCATTGCAATTAGCAAGTAAATGCAATAACAAAGGCTCAGGGTCTTTTTGTCAGTTGTCAAGGTTGCTGTGCTTTCAAAGAAGGTATTGCTTCAGGTCAAGTTAGGATGCCAAGTATAATGATAGCGCAGTATTCTAAAAATAGACTCTATTAAAAATGTAGGGCATTACTAATAAAATTAGCCCTCAGATGATAAGACTCTACATGTATTCCAATTAAAAGATTAACACAAAAAATTTAGAAATATTGACAGGCAATCTGGCTGTCTCATTTCTGAGGCCTTTTGATAATATTTCACAATGCAAAACACTCCAGGGCACCGCATGTATAATAAGACTTTTACTAATTCAGATTATTTTATGTTCTGCAGGCTCCATACATATATCTAAATGTTTTCTTAAGCAGGTTGGCAAACATACAAATGAGGTTAGTATTCAAGATCCATGTTGTTACTTTTTTAAGTATCATGAGAGCAAACTCTGATTATAATGAGTGAGTATGCTTTAAAACTGGAAATAACAATGATATTTTAAATATCTGCTGAGTATTTCCAAAAATGGGGGTGCATAAGTGTCCATGAAATATGCTTTATTATTAAATATTCTCAGCAACTGGACCAAGAAACATGTGAGTAAAACAGGCCATTAGTGAGCCTACATGAAATCCTGCAGTTTAGGATGTGATACATACAAAAGCTGGTATTCATTTGCTATTAGAAAAGTATTTTGTTCCTGAGCAAATCTGAAGCTACATCATACACCTCTTTTATTTGTTCTAGTTTTGAAAGAATAAAGCTGAAATTCTAAATTATATATACAAAATGATGCACTTAAGATATACATTTTCTAGCATAATATTCCTTCACAGTGCTCTGTAAGACAGCTTTGCATGCCACAAGGCTGCTGTAGATGTGCAGCAGTACAGCACAAGATTGTTTTCTGGAATGACCTGCCACACTGTGCAGGGGCCAGGGAACAGGCAACAAACTTTGAGTACTGATAGGGAATATAGTCTTTGTCTCATCTACCATGATGGGGTAACTGGCTGTAGCACTACTGAAGGCAGTTCTTGCAACAGCACAAACTGACAATAGGGCCACCAGCTGGCACAAAGGTAAAGTGTCTGTGTGAGATAACAGTGATAAAAATATGGGAGTTTCCCAGGTTGCTGATGGGTTGATCAAGGCATACAGGGAAAACTACTTCTTATACAGTTTGACTTTGGGAGAGAAAACAGGAAAGAGCAATGGCAGGTCACACAAGAGGATAATCTAATATATAGCCATAATATGTGTCACAGCAGTGGTAGCTCTATTAGGATGAGGGTAGGGGTGTGTTAATTCCATTAACTACAGTGCTTGCCTGACAAGCCAGGGCATGGAAGAAGCATAATGTTGTTTAGGACAGGGAGGAATGGATCACCATAGAATTCCTATCTGACTGCCACAAACAGCCAATCAAATAATTCTGAATGTTGCCACTTCACAGCAAGATAATTCTGAATGTTGGTGTAAGGATTCCCCGACTTTTCCCATCTAAGGCTTGACTGGGGGATACTGCAGTAATTAAACTGACACACACATACACACACACACACACACACACACACACACACACACACACACACACACACACACACACACACACACACACACACACACACACACACACACACACACACACACACACACACACACACACACACACACACACACACACAACAGGTGGAAATATATCTGGCATTTTCTAGGACAACTGAGGTGGATTGTTACTAAACTAAAGAAACAGCACACATGGGCAGGGTACAGACAGTGAAATATAGCATTGCCAATGTATTATGCACCTGTGATATACTTCATAGCTTGATGGAAAACATTCTGGCTTAAAGTGTATGCAGCGTACAATTGCCTACAATGACTTTTAATCAAAGTGTAGGTATACATACTGCAAAATGTCGAGCTCTGTGATTTCACAATACCTGGCATACTTTGATATCAACTACATAGGCACAGTGCCACCAGAAAGTACTGTTTGTGTTTTAAGAGTGTAACTGCTTGTCCCTGCATGTGTCAGCATTATGGTATGGCCAATAAGTAGACCTATCTGAGATAGACATCAAAATTCCAAGCAATTAGCTGTCTTATAATAGATTCATGACCCTTGTGATCCCTCCCTTTTGCTCACCCTTTCCCCAAATGCTCTCCTGCCATTGGTTGCAAATTTTCATGGACAACTTCAGAGCTGACACATAAAAACTCAAAAACCAATGAAGCAAAAGGAGAGATTTGTGAGCCTAGTCATTCTATCTTCCTGCCTACTGAATAACATATTATGTTACCAAATATCCAACTTCTTGCTATTTTCTTCTGGAGTTATGTCATGTCACTTACAAGCACTCTTGAATTCAACCACTATTTTTGATTGCAAAACCTCTGAAGAAAATAATTCCTTGCATGCACTCGTTGATTATTTCTTAAATGCTCCCAATTGTAAGTCTGTGACTTGTAACTGTGAGTCCTCTACACACACACACACACACACACACACACACACACACACACACACACACACACACACACACACACACACATATATATATATATGCATACATACATACCTACATATAAATATTAGAAACTCAAATATCAGCAATTGCTCTTCTCTTTTAAAGTTGTTTTTAGCAGACAGTAAGGTACTCTCCATGCCCCCACTACTTACAAATTGTAACTCTGAGATTATCATACCTTGGAGAAGAGGGAATAGTCAGAGACAGTGATCTTGAACTTAGGATATGTAAGTCCTCATTCTTGTACATTCAGGCTCAATGTTCTGTCACTCACATTAACAAGTCTTAGCATTACAAACATCCAGTATCTTCTCCACAGAGAGATGTTTCCCCCTTAGACTTTATTAAGTATTCTGGGATACTTAAATAGTTCATAGGTATATTCGCCTCTCTTTCCTTTATTCTAGAATTTACATATGAAATAACTTCAGTTTCTCTTCTTAAGTCGTCTGGTACTTGCATGTACTCTTGTTTCATTTCTCAGTACAGCTTCCATTCTCTTAATGTTCTCCCAGAATTGTGATCTCCAGACCTTTATGTAGTATTCCAGATGTGCCCTCTGTAGCTGTCTGTACAGATGAGCAATGACTTCCCTTTCTATGATTCTTATGTTTATTCTTTTTTTCATCTTTTTGCCCCAGTGCCTGCTGACCATCACACTCTCCTCTATCAAGATAAGCCTATTCATTCCCTTCTATAAGGGATGTACCCAAAAGTGTATGAAGATGACTGCCTTCCAGAGAAGCCATAATTCAGACAGACTTGAGGGTTGCTTATGTCCTCATTCACATAATGGCAACTGAAGGCATATTGTTTATGGCTTTAACCCCATCCCTGGTGACAACATGAGCCCCTTTGTCACTACAGGAACTAGGTATGCCACTCAGCTCCACTCATGCAGGTTTTTTTCCTTAGGCAGACAGGACCACCTCCTCTCTCCCCCAAGGATGGACATATATATCTTCCCATGTCTGCTACACTAAGTGCTAAGCTGCTACTCAGATTGAAGTCACCTGAGCTTTAGTCAGGGCTTCATCACTCTGTACCACACACTTAGCACATCTTATGCTTATTCTTGTTTGGTCTAGGATCCCCAAGCTTTCCTTACTGCCTTTTTTGCTAATGATTGCCCAGTTATAGATCATTTAATGTAATTACATACAGGTTCCTTTCTCTTTAAGTTACTGTCAACAGTTTATCATCCAGTATACGGTGTTCCATTTTCACTTACTCAGGTATATTATCCCATATTTATTTGTGCTGAGATTAAACAGCCATACATCTCTTTGCATCTTATCTCACCTACTATACTGATCCTGCTGCAGATGTTACATCTTCTACAAATGGAAACACCTTTCCTTCCAGTACCTTTTCTTTCTGCATTTCCTCTGACACCAGCAAGGGGGGGGGGGGGTGGGTTGCGGCAGCCAGAAATGAATCCTGTCTTCAACACTATCTCTCACCATTACTATGAATTCCATTTATTGCTACAATCTATATTTGTCTTAAACACAATCTACCCACCTGAGAGCAACTCCAATGCTGGCTAACTTGTAAACGGAAATATACAGTTTCCTCAAGTCTAGCTTTGTCAAAACCAGTTTCATTAAAACTGGCCTTTTGAGATGAACTTACTCTGGATTTTGCTGTGTTCACAGTTATTTGCATTATTATTATCATATATAGGGTTGGTCATATAGTAAGGAAAATGAGGCTGATAGACTCAAACCCAGGATGGCAGGATGAAGCTTATTTATGGCTCATAGCCTTAATCTTCTGTGCTAACTGCCAGACAATAGCTCACATGAGTTCTGTTATGTGTGTAGAGGAGGTGGTGTGTCTACAGTACCACTCACATACATTATGAATAACTTGGACAGTCTTCAGTCCCAGTTAACATGAGTTAACAAGAGTGTAATGTATTTTCATCAATAGTATACATATGTATATTCCTCACTGAATTTACAAAATGCAATACTGTATTTCTGTGACATTAAATTTGGATAATCTGTGGAAGGCCAGCTGTTATCTGTTGCATATCTCTTTGAACTGTTAACTATTTTTTTTTAAAACTATTTTATTGATTTTTGATAAAACAAATTTATATGAACTGTTAACTATTGAATTGCTATTAGCAACTGCTAATTTTCTTCCATGTAAATATTCTAAATATTCTTACATTTTCTGTTTCAAACTGTTTGCCTGTTACTTATTATTATGTATTCTGATTTTTGTTGCTGCTCCTCTGGAGCATGGATTGGAACTGATCAGCCAACTTACCCCAGCTACCAAATTTCAGTAAGTAAATAAGTACATAGATTTCATTCCATTTATAGCCACTCATAAACTTAATTATCCTGATATCCTTCTACTGAGGACTGAGAGTTGTGTCTCCATTTCTAATGGTAAGAAGTGGGCATAAAACTGCACCAGGGATTTGTTCTGTCTTCCCTACTGATTGTTTCATACACAAGAAAGCAAAGTAAAGCCAAGTTCCAGAGGTTATCTGGTTTCAGGACAAGGGGTGGCATTTATGCTGTTTGCTGATGATATTTTCCTTTTAGCCTCAACTGACTGTGATCTCCAGCATGCACTTGAGCAATTTGGTGTTGAATGAAAAATGACCACCTTCAAATCAGAAATCAGAAGTCTGTCAGAGAAAATAATGGATTGCTTTCTCCAAATAAAAGAGGGATAGTTACCTGACATAGAAACGTTTAAGTATCATGGGTATGTTTTTCATGAATCATATTAGGTTGGATAGAGAGACTGACCGTTGGATGAGGATAGTTGCAACAGTACTGTAGGAGTCATACTAGATGCTATGAGGAAGTGAGAATTGAGCCATAGTATGAAGCTCTCAATTTACTAGTCAGTATGTGTCTTTGTACCAGCTCCAACGTTACTACTGGGACTTGGGGTGGGGCATCAGTAGTAACAGCCCATAAATCATAAGGGTGATGGGGGGGTTGGGGAAACTACCGGATACCAGGGTGAGAGCTGTAATGGCACCAATTTTACTATGGGGATTAGGACTGGAGGGATACATACTCTACAGTGTCATACCGGCACTGATGTTACTACGGAGGTGGGGTGGGGAGGAATACTTTAAGTACCATGTTGGCACCAACTTTATAATGAGGACTGAGGGGTGGAAGGATATACTAGACACCAGGTATTACTTTATAAAGTTCCCTAAGACAATGACCAGCATAATGGGGATGCGGGACCAAAGAACACACTTTAAAGTGTTGTAATGGCACCAACAGTAGTATGGGATTAGGAGATAGGTGGAACCACTGGACACGAGGGATAACTGCACACTTCATAAGGGTGATGGGGTCTGAGGGAACACTACACTACCAGGATGACACTTTAAAAGTGCCATAATGACACAGACAGTGTAATGGGGATTGGGGTGGGGAGATACACTAGACACCAGGACATAATAAAAACATACCATAATGGCACTAAAGTATTAGAGGGGCTGGGGAGGAACCATAGGAGGGTAGAGACTGGTAAATGGCTGTGATGTGTGTGTGTGTGTGTGTGTGTGTGTGTGTGTGTGTGTATGTGTGCGTGTGTGCATGTGTGCGTGTGTGCGTGTGTGTGTGTGTGTGTGTGTGTGTGTGTGTGTGTGTGTGTGTGTGTGTGTGTGTGTGTGTGTGAGAGTGACTGGAGTGGGGGATTTTACTGATACACAATCAGCTATGACCCACACTTTGTGACAGTAGCTACAATTCAGAAAACATTCAAATTAACTGACAATGATGGCTTAACTCATCACAAATAGCATATTCCTGAATTACAAATGGGTGCATCTTACTGGAAGGACCTTCCTTGTAACCTTTATTCAGTACAGCGATAGGGTTGAGCTGAAAGAGAAGCTAATGAATGAAATGTAAAATGGGGGTGGAGGAACAACTGGAACTGGAATAGTAGATTTCAGAAATAATGTGTCTTATTTTTTTTTGTGAGGATGGAGTACATTTGGAGAGTTGGGTTTGATGGAAAAGTGAAAAAACATGAAGAGTGCTGACTTGAAAGTAAGGTTAGTGTAAACAAGGAATAATGAACCTGATAATCTCAGGTTTTGCATCAGAAGTTACATAATACTCAAGTTTTTACTGCAATGACATTTGAATTTACTTTAAAATTTTTTTCGGACTTTATGCAACCTATTGTACACTATTTCAGAGCATGTCACAGAATACTAGAAAGAAACACAGGGCACAAAGTACTAGAAAAACGATTCAGAGCTTTACTTTGTTCACCCTGAATGTGAAGGGTGTTGAAAAGCGGCATTGTATATTCTAGATGGTGTTTATTTGGGTCTACATCATTTGACCGAATGCTTAATAGAGTGAATCGCTATTTGTCGACCTGAATTAATCGAAGGTTCAATTAAGTGAACGCATGCTTAAGCAAATTTTTTTCCTAGAGAAAGGACGTGGTTGGCCATCATCAAGAATTTTCCCTTTTCCCCTCTGTAGTGTGATCTCATAGTTGGTATATTTAGTTGGGGGGGGGGGGGTAAAGCCTCCCACTTTGCAGAGTCTTAAATTTTGT